>NW_026556834.1:0-30797 GCF_029017545.1 Prosopis cineraria
AGAAATACTAGAGTATCTATTAGTACCATTTCAAGATTTTACTTATTGAAATATCAATTGGTGATGGAACTGGCTACTACAGTTAATAAAGGATCCATGAATATTAAGATTCCACAGCTAAATTTGTTATTGCATGATTTAGATAACCTAATAAAGCTCAGTGTTAATTTAACTTTCTCAAATTTCATATGGCTATACTATCTCCTACATTGGTTAGGATTGGAAAAGTAAACATATACATGTTCCTACTTTCTAGTGAGGAAGTTGTATACTTAAGCTCAAACAGTGTTGTGAAAAATGATGAGGAACATGTATTATTTGATGACCTGTACTCTCTTTCTAAATTTAATTTCAATATTAGGCCTCCTGAATCATGAATAATGTTAAAAATGGGTACTCTAATTATTTTAATACAGGATATTGATAAATTTATAGAATCGTGCAATGATACACATACATACACAAATTAGAAATGGTTATTGAGGTCTAAGAAATGTTTGGATCAAATGTAGGGACGAAAGTATACATATACATATACATATATATATTATATATATATCACGTATTGCTGCGTGTCCATCTAATTCTAGGTTGCCATTTACTATGATAAGGAGTTTGTTTCCCATAACGTTGGCCTTTATTATGACTATTAATAAGAGTGAGGGACAGAGCTAATGTTGATGTTAGTTTATACTTTCCTTGTCATGTACTTATCCATGTCCATAATTATATGTTTTTTTTCTCCATGTTTGAAATAAGGAGGTTTTAAAAACATTAGTTCTTGATGAGGAATGTTACTTCACATATAGAACTTTAATGTATTTGATATGAAATATTCAATAATTTAATTTAAATAATTATGAATTTTTGTTAATCTATTTCTCATCGCATTACATCATATGCATTATTTTTTAACCATTTGCTTTATTCTATATGCATATTTGATGTTAATGACAATAATTACACAGCTTCATTATGTATATGATGATACAGAGAATATGTTTATTACAAATTATTCTTTCAAGAAAATTTTTCCTCCTAAAAAATTGATATTTATTTATAAAATTGTGGTACATGACCCGTGCATCACACGGGTGTTTTGCTAGTTGATATTAATGCAAAGAATTCAGGTGGTCATGTGATGTAAAGCAAAAGGGGAAAAGGGTGAGAGAGAAAAGAGAAAAGGAGTGGGAGAGAGAAGATAGAAAGGAGAGAAAGAAAATATCACCAATATTATTGACTTCTATTCGATAATACTCAAAAACTCTACACAAATGAAAACTCTAACTTTATTTAGAGAATTTTAAAATAATAAAATAATATATCCAAATCCTAAATATAATTTAAAAGATATTGACAGGATGACAATATCTTATTTTTTGATTATAACTAAATATAATTTATTAATCATTAGTTGACCAAGAAAATTGCACATAACCTAAAAGATTTAAAGAACTTAATCAATATTAATTTTCTATGATTTATAATTTTTGGATGAATATATTCATAAATAATCATATTTAAATTATTAAATATTAAAATATTTACTATTTTAACAATATTATTAAATTTAATTGTAGCAAGTTTTTAGGGTTTTCAATGTTCCTAGAGGATTTTTCACTTCTTGGAAAAATGGTTTGGGGAAAATTGTCTCTCATTTGTACAAGATGCTCAATGCTCCTCAAAAATAAGTTTATTGACAAAATAAGCCTTAACGCTTGAAGCTATAAATGAGACCCAACTTGTGACTGCCTATTTATGTATAAGGGAGCTTTCATGTCTCAAGGCTATAAGACCATTGGCTTGCTTTAGAGATATATAATATATATATGTATACGTATATATATTCTCCCACCAAATCACAATATAAGGTGTTTTCTAGAAGCCTTATCCAGTTCATAATATAGGGCATTAAATAATTTTTATAATTATTTTTCAATTATACTCTTACATCATTTATTACTCTTTTTCAAAAATTATGCATTAAAATTTTATTTATCATTATTAAAACACTCATATAGAGTATTTAATGAGGATATAATTAGAAAGATATAAAATATTTTAAGAAATTAATACTTAACCTAACTTTTTTTCAAAGCTGTGAAAATAATATTTGAAGAAATTAATATTTGACCTAACATTATACTTCCATTGTCAATTTCAATTCGAGAAGAGAGACATCATGGAGGATGTTGGCCGCATCAATCACAAAACGATATTTAATTGACATTGTTTTTGGCGACTCGCTCTAAATCAATCAGAATCACTTTAATATCAGCCGCAATATTGTGCTTCACTGCCAAATCAATGATCTCTTGCGCCTCTCCTATTTCCCCAGCAGCACTTCCAGCAATCATCTTTCTTCCCATTTACACAACATATTTCATGAATCACATATACTTACAAGTTTCAATATTCATCTTCGTCGAAGCCATCAAAAATTTTAAATTAATTAACTAAGGTTTATGGTTAATCCAACCAAAATTATAATAAAACTAATTGTTGTTCATCACAAATTACCAAAAGGTACAAGGATATTTTAGTCTACACATTTTAAATTTTAGATATAATTATCATGATTAACTAAGTTGGTTGAAATTTGTTTGTATTTAAAAACAAATTGAATATGTGACATTAAGTTTATAATCCAACTAACAAAGTATAATTATGATCCATTATTAACAAAAATTACCATTGAATCATCATCATCATCATCATATATATATATATATATATATACACAAGAGAAAAACCAATCACGAGACATATAAACATAAAATAGCATTGGCTTGGAATACTGAGATTTTAAACAAATGAAAAAGATAAATTCTTGATCAATTTTTATCAATTTTCATTGGTTTTGATTGATTGTATCCTGGTTTACGTTACTTTTAGTTCTTAAGATTGACTGGAGTGAACTATAAGCTAGTTACTAGTTAGACCGAACAACACAATTCAATTCTAACAATCTGGAGAAATTTTGATTTAACTTTTTCATTGAAGAGTTAAACAAATTGGAATTCAAATTTTGAATTCCAATACTTGTGTCTTTTTTATAAGAATAGCCCTAGTCAAATATTTTCATGAGATTAAAAAAATTGGTTACAATTAGTCAAATGCTCGCAAAAAATTTAATTTACAACATTTCAAAGTCACCCTTTGATTGATAAAGTAGTTCATTAGGGAAGGAAGAAAGGATGGAAAATCTATCAATTAAGCTAAAAGTTAAAGAGAGACAAAAGTGTTTTTTAAAAAAATGAGTTATAAATATTTTATTACATTTTGTAAATTATTGAAGAACCAGTGAGTATGATCTTATAAATAGGAGTAGAAGAGTAATTAATTCAAAATTATTACTTGGAACACAATTGATTGATAACATTTAATTTCAAAAACACGTATATATTATTAAAAGTTGAACCTTAACTTGTATTTTTTGTTAGAGTTTTCTTAGAAATTTAACAAGCTCAATTTTTAACAACCTATACGTGTTTGCAAAAGACCATATTGGATGCAAAACTGATGGGTCCTTATTTTGATAAATTCCCTTGAGAGGCCTTAAATGTCATTCTTCCATTAATTTTTACCATTATACACATGCTTATATATCTAATTACTTAAAATAAGTAGTTCAATGTGCTGTCTTCTAATATGTTAGTCTTTTAGGATGAGCCATTCCTTTAGACTTGTGCTCATAACATTAGTGCTTTTGATGAATGGTTGATATCATAGCAATGACTTGAGAACGAGTCAAATGTCATGGAGTGAAGATACTAGGGATGTCGGCTCTCGAATAGAATGGTATTGTTATGTCCAACATTGAGGCAAGATTTGACTAATGAATATTTAAAAACAAATGAAACAGTTATCACAAGAACACAAGTTTAGAAGTGGAACAATGGATAAAGAACTAGCCTAAGTAGGAAATGAAAGATGGTTGAACTAAAAAGATTAATTAATTAATAATCACAAAACTAAGACTACATCTTTATGATATGAAAACAATGAGTTTTATTTGTTCTATGGCGCACAAATATTTGGGCAATGATTTTATGGAAAGCACTTTTATTTTTGAAAAAATGATAATAAAATCCCTTTGAATTATATAAATGACAATCTGGTCTCTCAAAATGCCATAATTGTACTGAAGTCCTTAGGAACTTCTTTGTCATTAATGAATTTATATAAATGATTAAATTGCCCTTATAGCAATATCAAGAATTTAACATGGGAAGTTGTGATTTGTTGTTACATTATTACAATATAAGAAGAAAAGTTGTGATTATTTAAGCAAACCTTATGATCATCACTTGTTATTTCTAACACTTGTAGCAATATTAAGAATTTGATATGCAAAGTTATAATTTGCTTTTGGATTTTGCGAATTTAAGAAAAAAAATTGTGATCATTTTATTTTCAACAAGGGTAATTTGGTCATTTATATAAATCTATTAATGATAGAAAAGTCTTTAGAGACTTCAGCGGAATTATAGCATTTTGAAAAGTCAACTTGTCATTTATATAATTTAAAGAGATTTTATTATCATTTTCCCTTGGGCCAATTCATGCAAAGGATTTAGAAGTTGAGAGCTTAAATTTTAATGAGTGTTTTTTTTTTGTTTTTGAATTTTTGGACGAGACAGATTAATTATTTAAAAAGGCCAAAATACCCATAATATATCCCTCTTAGCTTAAGCTCTATTGCAAATAAAATCCCTCATTTTTAGATGTGTAAAATCACATCCTGGACTATCAGATTTTTACACATATCTCCACACTTTTAAAATGGAGGTTAGATTTAATGTAAGCTACATTATATTATCTAAAAAAATGATATAAATTGTAAATTTAATAAAGATGCCTCATTAATTTTAGTAGAAAACTTATAAATTATCACACTATTTTAATTTACAACTCAATTGATATAAAAAAAATACATTCATTTATCAATTTCAGATATATTAAGTAAGCTATGAATTTTCAAACGAGGACTTATGCGTTTTTAAAAAAAGTATTTATAAATTATGACATAAAAATTTTGAAAAATAGATTTATAAATTATGATATACTCACTTCTAGTTAAAATTGTGAATTTCTAAAAGATTTGTAAACTTTAAAAGTTGGCTTGTAAATTATATGTAAAGATTTTTACTCTCTCTGTAGTAGTTATCTAAACTCAACCCAGGTCATTATCCTTGTATTCTAAAATCATCATTGGTCATTATCTTACTAGAGAACAGATGTACTTTATGACTTAGTAACCTTTTATAATGCCTAATGTGGTTATGATCTGTAATAACCCAAGGAAAAAAAACAAACAAACAAGAAGAGAGAAGGGTAAATACATAAGTTGGTGTTTTAATTGTAGTTATATTAATTTTTAGATAAATAAAACAAGAAAAAACAGTGTGAGGGTGAGGGTGGTTCGTCAGACTCATGGCCTCTATTTTCGTTTCCTTTTCTTGTTCCAGATCGGTGAAGTTTCTTCCTTTTTGCTGTCGGTGAGGGTGTATAAGCAAACTAAGATTTCTTCTTTCCCCTACTTGTTCCGTTAATATTGGGATTCTCATCTTTTCTTTGTTCATGGTGATTGTTTCTTTTCCTTCACTATTCAGGCACGCCATTTCCCTTTCTTTCTGTGTTTGGGCACCGTGAGTAACTTAAGATGGAAGCTTTGATCTTTTCTCTTATTATCTGAAGAATCTATGTCGTGGGAATAGATTAGTGGCTGTGGAAGGTTCATTTTGTTGGCTATCACTTTTCCCCTACCACCATTGTCTTCTTTTCTTCTTGTGTATGCCAATGTTAATGGAGGTAAATAAGTCTTGAGCTTACTTAATTCTCATAGTTTCTGTGTGTGAATCATTGAATGGATGATTGGAAAAAAAATTGTCTCCTCTGTTTCTACTGTTGCTCGTACCGTTGAAGGAAGGAGAAGACTCAAATTTGAGTTGAAAATTTATTTTGAAGCTTGGTAATAATATGCATATGGGTTATAATTTTGGAGTTAAATAAACTTTTTGTTTGGGTTGGTTGATGTTGAAAAATTTATAGGGTGAAGTTGGGAGAAGAACAACTTAGATATAAAACTTAAATATTGGTGCTTATAAGTTGTTTGTTGAAATGTTTATTATAAGGATTGAAGTTGATTTTAAATTTCATTTATCCTTGTGAATGATATTTCCAAGTTGAGTACCATTGCTCTATGAATGTAAGTTGAAGATTCCAAAAGAAATTTGAGTATGAAATTAGTATCAAACTATTTGAATTTTTGAGAAATAGATGGCATTATGATGGAGTATTGAGTTATGGTTCTGAGGGACTTTTACGTGTAAAGTTTTGCTCCTAAAATTTCAAATTTACTTTAGTTCAATTTTGATGGTAGTAATATTGGGAGGAAATGATTGAGATTATGGGAAGTTTATTTAAAAAATTTTAATTTAATTCATAAGATATTTAGAGGAGGAGAATTTAGCTGGCATTAAAAAGGTGAATTCTTGAATTCTGGAAATTTCAGGTAAGTGGATATCGTCCCAACTGATTTTTTTTAATCAAAATTTCTTTTACTAGAATATTACGTTTTTTAGAAAATCATTTTAATAGCATTAATGCGATTATTGAATATTTATTGATTAACATTACTTTATTTTGAAAAATTAGCTTTACAAAATTGGAAATGTTATTTGATCAATTAAATCAAGTTTGAACTTTGATTATGAGATTTTTATTTTATCAAATATTGGATTGATATAGAGAATGATTTATACAAGTTCGACATTGAAATTTTTTTATTTTATTCAATAAATGCAAGTATGAGCATCAGATATGAAATTTGATTCTGGCAAGTTTTAATGCTTAAAAGAATTCATGCGAGTTTGATTTTGAGAATGAGAAATGTATCTTGAAAGTGATGATTTTCTCACATGTTTCAAAATGATTTAAGAAAAAAAAAAGAAGAAAGGGACTTTATACATAATACTGGTTGCTAACGGTAGTTCCGTTAGCCCTTGGCGCACCATGGTACACCTAGCTAGTAGGGTGTTCATAGGAGGTGCTAGCCCCATGCGATAGCCAAGGCACGTGGAACGGAGGGATGGTTATTTGTGAGCATTGTACTCACATTTGATTTCGTGGCTTTGAGCCATGTTTGGTTAGCAGTACCCTTGTGGACTGTGTGTCCATGTTTATTTCATAGTTTCGGCTGTATTTGGTTATTTACCCTTGTGGACTGATGTGTCCACATTTGTCTTCGTGACTTTGGCCAAGTTTGGTTATTTACCCTATGGACTATGTGTCCACATTTGTTAATTATTCTAATAAGTCCCTATAATTATAATCTGATTATTTGGTGATTCTAAATTCCATTGGTTCTTACTTAGCAACTTATTTATAAGTATTCATTTACATGCTCTCTTGAAATCAAGTGAAAATAACAAGTTTTATGATAGTCCAATGGTTTACGATTTTATTTAACTTTGATAGAACCATTTCATTCCAAAGCTTATGAAATTTTTATGGAAAGAGTTGCCTCTTTGGTTACATAATTATTTTAAACTTTTCTATTTATTCATGATCAATTATTTATTGTTGGGACGATATTCAATGGAAAAATTTATTTTGGTCTCATACTCGTTAGCTGACGCTGATCCTACCACCGGCCTTAAAAAGGGCAACACAGTTATGTTGGGTTGAAAATTTTGCTTGGTATTATTATTTTTTATATATAAATATTTTAGTATTCACACATTTTAAATTTAGAAGAAAGATCAGTTGCTCCACATAGATTGCTGTTAGGGTTTTGTTTTGATCTATATACTATTGCTGGTTGGAAAGAGCTAAGCTCCTGAATGATACTGTTTACTGAAAAATCTTGTTGTAGAACTTTTGGGAGATTGTAGTTACAGGGGAAGTTCTGTCGAAATTTAAAAAAAAAATGCTGAAGTCATGTTATGACAATTAATATTCAAAGTGTTAGAATTTTTACATAATTTAATTTTTTTTACGGAAGAAATTTTTATTTTAAGGCTTACAGGAGCGCAGGATGTAGTTCGCACCCGTGCCAGTCACCCTTTATTTTCAGGGCATGACATGATCTATCTATGAGATCTTGGTATCCAACTATGTTTTCACTGAACCTTTTTTAGATCTACTGTGACCCTTGTGATCTAACTACAATTATTTTCTAAGAGACTAAAGACTTAAGATAAATTTATCAAATAACTTTGTGATTATTCTCTGAAAAATAATATTTTTTACGTCATTATTTTATTCCTTTCACTCTAGGTTTTTGACACTTGTTTGGGTATTTTGAGCATTTTGAACATTATTTGATTTATTAAAATTAATTTGCAATTTTAAAAGTCTTTGGAATAAAAATGTAAATAATAATAATTTTGGAATAATTAATTTGAGCATACAGTCAAGCGTGTCAATTCCAAATTTCCTATTTTATTTATTTTATTTATTTTTATTTTTCATTTGCATTATCATACTTCATTTATAAATCTAGTTTAGTCTTATTTTGATTTATTAATTCTTTTTTTGTTAGTTTTATTTTTCCAGCATTCAAATAAATTTTCATAAACATTTATCGCACTAATACACATGACACATCCTTAAACATACATACACTCATACCCCTTTAGAGTACTTACACACTTGACACAATTTAGTCACATTTTTCTTACCTTGTCAAAGGAGACTTGATGATTTTGGGATTCTTCTCCAGGACGTCCTTTTCGAAAAAATTCATCATCATTCTTCTTTCTTTTTTTGGTGGGAATTGACTTTGGCATTTTTTCCTACTTCTTCACAGCTTCTTCGACTCCCAAATTGCGGCTCTCTCTCACTACTTTGGTCACTCTCCCCTCCATATCTATTCATCCAGCTGTCCAAATCAAGATCGAACTTCACCGTTGTCTTCATCTCACTGCCCGCACCAAAACCTTACTGGAATCATCGAGTTTTGCTGAAAATTCTACTGTACAAAATTTCTCCCCTGGTGCCATGGCCGTGAGAATTTGGAGTTTTAATGGAGTCTTGATGAGGCTTTCCATGCGTGGCTAGGATCTTTATTTCCAAGGAGAAGAAAGCTTCACATTTAATGAGCATTTCTTATTCCTTTCCTTCTATTTCCATTGGATTTTGAGTTGTAATTTGGAACAATGATATTTGTACCTTTAGATCCTTAGTTCTTTTGGCAATTTTGTCATGCCCAAAAAGTGTTTAATGAATTGCTTGAATGACTGTGTTGCTAGAATTTTGTTTTTAATTACAATCCCTTGTTGCATTAATTGATACTTGCCAATATGTATACGAGTCATATTGGTGCATTTTATATATATTGGTCTAGTAGTTTAAATCTGACTTGAACAAAATTTTGTTATGATTGGGGCAAGGGCAAGGGTCATTTAATCACTCATGCAACTAATTGAGTGATTCTTGAGTATTCGAGGTAGCTAGTAATTAATAAAAATTCATTAGTAACATTAAGTGACTTGGTGCTAATCTCTAGAAATTTTTAGGACATTTTTTAACACAATTTAAGGGTAAAGAAATAAATTTTGTGATTAAAGCAAGGATTGAGTGAGATATATTCTCCAAGGGAAACTTCTTACCATTCTTTGTACACTCACAATCATACTTTCTTCTTTAAGCCAAATAAAATCAAAGAAATATTAGTTGTAGGGTTTTAAAGTCTTTCATAGCTTAAACGAAAAACTCTGGTAACCTAAATAAGAAGAGAGAGGAAAATATAATTAAATTCTAATTGTGATCACATAGAAAACAATAACTAGATTTTTTTTAATTTAAAATCCTACAATCAAGGAGTCAATAAAATGCATATATCTTATATCCAATAAGATTTCAACATCTTAATATACCCTTTAAATAACTGAATTTGAATTTTCAAATGCATAACAAAAAAAAAATACAATATCTAAATCTAAATCTAAACTTAAAATTTAAGATATAAATCATATCTTAAATCTAGTGGTGAAAACCCCTAATTGCAGCCTCTTTACCTTACCTATTTCTTCACACCTAAACCACATTTCAATAGCATTAACATCTCTTTCTCTTATCTATTCTTTCTCTTCCTTCTCTTCAATCTTATAATTTACACATTACTAATTATTATATGCCTTGCTCCCGTGTCTTTTCTTGCACCTTTCATTCTATCAATATTCTTGGCACCATCCAAGAAACTTCCCTATAATTATTCAAGAGGTAAGTCAATCTCATTCCATGTTATTTTCTTGTTTCAATATTAAACCCTTCTCAACATCACTTTTCCAAGGGAGCATCTTGAAATTTTAGAACTTTATTTCTTTAAGAGTGGCGTATGTGAATCTTGAAATTTGAGATCTCTGTTAAAGATTTGAACTCATATAATTTTCAACTCTCTAAACCGTGAAATAATTCTTTTTAAAAAAGGAAAAGAATTTTCTTCGGAGATTTTAGATTGGCAACTAAAATAGGTTAATCAAACTAAAAGTTAATTAGGACCTTGACATCATGGAGGCATTTAATGCATGATCGCTAGGAGCTAAAATTTTAATAATTAAAATAATTTATGTTTTACCAAATGATGGGTGATGTTAGTAAACTTTTCTCAATTAACGCATAGTCATAGAATGTTAACACAAGGGATTGCTACAATTGGTTCTAAAGGTGAGTGTGTTTGATTAGCAAAGTGGCATTTTTTTTTATTTTTGCTATCATTTTCTAGTTTCAACAACTCATTTCTTCATTTTTTTTTTCTGCTTTGTATGAGAAGCAATAATTTTTTTTTTCTTTCTCTACTATCCTTAGATCATAAAAACAGTCAACAATTTGGTTTAAATCATTATTTTGTCTAATTCACCTTGATGATTTTTTTAATTTTGATTACATGGGTTTGAAGTTGATGTGGTTGTGTGATATATAACACAAGAGAAAAAACCAATCACGAGACATATAAAACATAAAATAGCATTGGCTTGGAATACTGAGATTTTAAACAAATGAAAAAGATAAATTCTTGATCAATTTTTATCAATTTTCATTGGTTTTGATTGATTGTATCCTGGTTTACGTTACTTTTAGTTCTTAAGATTGACTGGAGTGAACTATAAGCTAGTTACTAGTTAGACCGAACAACACAATTCAATTCTAACAATCTGGAGAAATTTTGATTTAACTTTTTCATTGAAGAGTTAAACAAATTGGAATTCAAATTTTGAATTCCAATACTTGTGTCTTTTTTATAAGAAGATAGCCCTAGTCAAATATTTTCATGAGATTAAAAAAATTGGTTACAATTAGTCAAATGCTCGCAAAAAATTTTAATTTACAACATTTCAAAGTCACCCTTTGATTGATAAAGTAGTTCATTAGGGAAGGAAGAAAGGATGGAAAATCTATCAATTAAGCTAAAAGTTAAAGAGAGACAAAAGTGTTTTTTAAAAAAATGAGTTATAAATATTTTATTACATTTTGTAAATTATTGAAGAACCAGTGAGTATGATCTTATAAATAGGAGTAGAAGAGTAATTAATTCAAAATTATTACTTGGAACACAATTGATTGATAACATTTAATTTCAAAAACACGTATATATTATTAAAAGTTGAACCTTAACTTGTATTTTTTGTTAGAGTTTTCTTAGAAATTTAACAAGCTCAATTTTTAACAACCTATACGTGTTTGCAAAAGACCATATTGGATGCAAAACTGATGGGTCCTTATTTTGATAAATTCCCTTGAGAGGCCTTAAATGTCATTCTTCCATTAATTTTTACCATTATACACATGCTTATATATCTAATTACTTAAAATAAGTAGTTCAATGTGCTGTCTTCTAATATGTTAGTCTTTTAGGATGAGCCATTCCTTTAGACTTGTGCTCATAACATTAGTGCTTTTGATGAATGGTTGATATCATAGCAATGACTTGAGAACGAGTCAAATGTCATGGAGTGAAGATACTAGGGATGTCGGCTCTCGAATAGAATGGTATTGTTATGTCCAACATTGAGGCAAGATTTGACTAATGAATATTTAAAAACAAATGAAACAGTTATCACAAGAACACAAGTTTAGAAGTGGAACAATGGATAAAGAACTAGCCTAAGTAGGAAATGAAAGATGGTTGAACTAAAAAGATTAATTAATTAATAATCACAAAACTAAGACTACATCTTTATGATATGAAAACAATGAGTTTTATTTGTTCTATGGCGCACAAATATTTGGGCAATGATTTTATGGAAAGCACTTTTATTTTTGAAAAAATGATAATAAAATCCCTTTTGAATTATATAAATGACAATCTGGTCTCTCAAAATGCCATAATTGTACTGAAGTCCTTAGGAACTTCTTTGTCATTAATGAATTTATATAAATGATTAAATTGCCCTTATAGCAATATCAAGAATTTAACATGGGAAGTTGTGATTTGTTGTTACATTATTACAATATAAGAAGAAAAGTTGTGATTATTTAAGCAAACCTTATGATCATCACTTGTTATTTCTAACACTTGTAGCAATATTAAGAATTTGATATGCAAAGTTATAATTTGCTTTTGGATTTTGCGAATTTAAGAAAAAAATTGTGATCATTTTATTTTCAACAAGGGTAATTTGGTCATTTATATAAATCTATTAATGATAGAAAAGTCTTTAGAGACTTCAGCGGAATTATAGCATTTTGAAAAGTCAACTTGTCATTTATATAATTTAAAGAGATTTTATTATCATTTTCCCTTGGGCCAATTCATGCAAAGGATTTAGAAGTTGAGAGCTTAAATTTTAATGAGTGTTTTTTTTTTGTTTTTGAATTTTTGGACGAGACAGATTAATTATTTAAAAAGGCCAAAATACCCATAATATATCCCTCTTAGCTTAAGCTCTATTGCAAATAAAATCCCTCATTTTTAGATGTGTAAAATCACATCCTGGACTATCAGATTTTTACACATATCTCCACACTTTTAAAATGGAGGTTAGATTTAATGTAAGCTACATTATATTATCTAAAAAAATGATATAAATTGTAAATTTAATAAAGATGCCTCATTAATTTTAGTAGAAAACTTATAAATTATCACACTATTTTAATTTACAACTCAATTGATATAAAAAAAATACATTCATTTATCAATTTCAGATATATTAAGTAAGCTATGAATTTTCAAACGAGGACTTATGCGTTTTTAAAAAAAGTATTTATAAATTATGACATAAAAATTTTGAAAAATAGATTTATAAATTATGATATACTCACTTCTAGTTAAAATTGTGAATTTCTAAAAGATTTGTAAACTTTAAAAGTTGGCTTGTAAATTATATGTAAAGATTTTTACTCTCTCTGTAGTAGTTATCTAAACTCAACCCAGGTCATTATCCTTGTATTCTAAAATCATCATTGGTCATTATCTTACTAGAGAACAGATGTACTTTATGACTTAGTAACCTTTTATAATGCCTAATGTGGTTATGATCTGTAATAACCCAAGGAAAAAAAACAAACAAACAAGAAGAGAGAAGGGTAAATACATAAGTTGGTGTTTTAATTGTAGTTATATTAATTTTTAGATAAATAAAACAAGAAAAAACAGTGTGAGGGTGAGGGTGGTTCGTCAGACTCATGGCCTCTATTTTCGTTTCCTTTTCTTGTTCCAGATCGGTGAAGTTTCTTCCTTTTTGCTGTCGGTGAGGGTGTATAAGCAAACTAAGATTTCTTCTTTCCCCTACTTGTTCCGTTAATATTGGGATTCTCATCTTTTCTTTGTTCATGGTGATTGTTTCTTTTCCTTCACTATTCAGGCACGCCATTTCCCTTTCTTTCTGTGTTTGGGCACCGTGAGTAACTTAAGATGGAAGCTTTGATCTTTTCTCTTATTATCTGAAGAATCTATGTCGTGGGAATAGATTAGTGGCTGTGGAAGGTTCATTTTGTTGGCTATCACTTTTCCCCTACCACCATTGTCTTCTTTTCTTCTTGTGTATGCCAATGTTAATGGAGGTAAATAAGTCTTGAGCTTACTTAATTCTCATAGTTTCTGTGTGTGAATCATTGAATGGATGATTGGAAAAAAAATTGTCTCCTCTGTTTCTACTGTTGCTCGTACCGTTGAAGGAAGGAGAAGACTCAAATTTGAGTTGAAAATTTATTTTGAAGCTTGGTAATAATATGCATATGGGTTATAATTTTGGAGTTAAATAAACTTTTTGTTTGGGTTGGTTGATGTTGAAAAATTTATAGGGTGAAGTTGGGAGAAGAACAACTTAGATATAAAACTTAAATATTGGTGCTTATAAGTTGTTTGTTGAAATGTTTATTATAAGGATTGAAGTTGATTTTAAATTTCATTTATCCTTGTGAATGATATTTCCAAGTTGAGTACCATTGCTCTATGAATGTAAGTTGAAGATTCCAAAAGAAATTTGAGTATGAAATTAGTATCAAACTATTTGAATTTTTGAGAAATAGATGGCATTATGATGGAGTATTGAGTTATGGTTCTGAGGGACTTTTACGTGTAAAGTTTTGCTCCTAAAATTTCAAATTTACTTTAGTTCAATTTTGATGGTAGTAATATTGGGAGGAAATGATTGAGATTATGGGAAGTTTATTTAAAAAATTTTAATTTAATTCATAAGATATTTAGAGGAGGAGAATTTAGCTGGCATTAAAAAGGTGAATTCTTGAATTCTGGAAATTTCAGGTAAGTGGATATCGTCCCAACTGATTTTTTTTAATCAAAATTTCTTTTACTAGAATATTACGTTTTTTAGAAAATCATTTTAATAGCATTAATGCGATTATTGAATATTTATTGATTAACATTACTTTATTTTGAAAAATTAGCTTTACAAAATTGGAAATGTTATTTGATCAATTAAATCAAGTTTGAACTTTGATTATGAGATTTTTATTTTATCAAATATTGGATTGATATAGAGAATGATTTATACAAGTTCGACATTGAAATTTTTTTTTTTATTCAATAAATGCAAGTATGAGCATCAGATATGAAATTTGATTCTGGCAAGTTTTAATGCTTAAAAGAATTCATGCGAGTTTGATTTTGAGAATGAGAAATGTATCTTGAAAGTGATGATTTTCTCACATGTTTCAAAATGATTTAAGAAAAAAAAAAGAAGAAAGGGACTTTATACATAATACTGGTTGCTAACGGTAGTTCCGTTAGCCCTTGGCGCACCATGGTACACCTAGCTAGTAGGGTGTTCATAGGAGGTGCTAGCCCCATGCGATAGCCAAGGCACGTGGAACGGAGGGATGGTTATTTGTGAGCATTGTACTCACATTTGATTTCGTGGCTTTGAGCCATGTTTGGTTAGCAGTACCCTTGTGGACTGTGTGTCCATGTTTATTTCATAGTTTCGGCTGTATTTGGTTATTTACCCTTGTGGACTGATGTGTCCACATTTGTCTTCGTGACTTTGGCCAAGTTTGGTTATTTACCCTATGGACTATGTGTCCACATTTGTTAATTATTCTAATAAGTCCCTATAATTATAATCTGATTATTTGGTGATTCTAAATTCCATTGGTTCTTACTTAGCAACTTATTTATAAGTATTCATTTACATGCTCTCTTGAAATCAAGTGAAAATAACAAGTTTTATGATAGTCCAATGGTTTACGATTTTATTTAACTTTGATAGAACCATTTCATTCCAAAGCTTATGAAATTTTTATGGAAAGAGTTGCCTCTTTGGTTACATAATTATTTTAAACTTTTCTATTTATTCATGATCAATTATTTATTGTTGGGACGATATTCAATGGAAAAATTTATTTTGGTCTCATACTCGTTAGCTGACGCTGATCCTACCACCGGCCTTAAAAAGGGCAACACAGTTATGTTGGGTTGAAAATTTTGCTTGGTATTATTATTTTTTATATATAAATATTTTAGTATTCACACATTTTAAATTTAGAAGAAAGATCAGTTGCTCCACATAGATTGCTGTTAGGGTTTTGTTTTGATCTATATACTATTGCTGGTTGGAAAGAGCTAAGCTCCTGAATGATACTGTTTACTGAAAAATCTTGTTGTAGAACTTTTGGGAGATTGTAGTTACAGGGGAAGTTCTGTCGAAATTTAAAAAAAAAATGCTGAAGTCATGTTATGACAATTAATATTCAAAGTGTTAGAATTTTTACATAATTTAATTTTTTTTACGGAAGAAATTTTTATTTTAAGGCTTACAGGAGCGCAGGATGTAGTTCGCACCCGTGCCAGTCACCCTTTATTTTCAGGGCATGACATGATCTATCTATGAGATCTTGGTATCCAACTATGTTTTCACTGAACCTTTTTTAGATCTACTGTGACCCTTGTGATCTAACTACAATTATTTTCTAAGAGACTAAAGACTTAAGATAAATTTATCAAATAACTTTGTGATTATTCTCTGAAAAATAATATTTTTTACGTCATTATTTTATTCCTTTCACTCTAGGTTTTTGACACTTGTTTGGGTATTTTGAGCATTTTGAACATTATTTGATTTATTAAAATTAATTTGCAATTTTAAAAGTCTTTGGAATAAAAATGTAAATAATAATAATTTTGGAATAATTAATTTGAGCATACAGTCAAGCGTGTCAATTCCAAATTTCCTATTTTATTTATTTTATTTATTTTTATTTTTCATTTGCATTATCATACTTCATTTATAAATCTAGTTTAGTCTTATTTTGATTTATTAATTCTTTTTTTGTTAGTTTTATTTTTCCAGCATTCAAATAAATTTTCATAAACATTTTATCGCACTAATACACATGACACATCCTTAAACATACATACACTCATACCCCTTTAGAGTACTTACACACTTGACACAATTTAGTCACATTTTTCTTACCTTGTCAAAGGAGACTTGATGATTTTGGGATTCTTCTCCAGGACGTCCTTTTCGAAAAAATTCATCATCATTCTTCTTTCTTTTTTTGGTGGGAATTGACTTTGGCATTTTTTCCTACTTCTTCACAGCTTCTTCGACTCCCAAATTGCGGCTCTCTCTCACTACTTTGGTCACTCTCCCCTCCATATCTATTCATCCAGCTGTCCAAATCAAGATCGAACTTCACCGTTGTCTTCATCTCACTGCCCGCACCAAAACCTTACTGGAATCATCGAGTTTTGCTGAAAATTCTACTGTACAAAATTTCTCCCCTGGTGCCATGGCCGTGAGAATTTGGAGTTTTAATGGAGTCTTGATGAGGCTTTCCATGCGTGGCTAGGATCTTTATTTCCAAGGAGAAGAAAGCTTCACATTTAATGAGCATTTCTTATTCCTTTCCTTCTATTTCCATTGGATTTTGAGTTGTAATTTGGAACAATGATATTTGTACCTTTAGATCCTTAGTTCTTTTGGCAATTTTGTCATGCCCAAAAAGTGTTTAATGAATTGCTTGAATGACTGTGTTGCTAGAATTTTGTTTTTAATTACAATCCCTTGTTGCATTAATTGATACTTGCCAATATGTATACGAGTCATATTGGTGCATTTTATATATATTGGTCTAGTAGTTTAAATCTGACTTGAACAAAATTTTGTTATGATTGGGGCAAGGGCAAGGGTCATTTAATCACTCATGCAACTAATTGAGTGATTCTTGAGTATTCGAGGTAGCTAGTAATTAATAAAAATTCATTAGTAACATTAAGTGACTTGGTGCTAATCTCTAGAAATTTTTAGGACATTTTTTAACACAATTTAAGGGTAAAGAAATAAATTTTGTGATTAAAGCAAGGATTGAGTGAGATATATTCTCCAAGGGAAACTTCTTACCATTCTTTGTACACTCACAATCATACTTTCTTCTTTAAGCCAAATAAAATCAAAGAAATATTAGTTGTAGGGTTTTAAAGTCTTTCATAGCTTAAACGAAAAACTCTGGTAACCTAAATAAGAAGAGAGAGGAAAATATAATTAAATTCTAATTGTGATCACATAGAAAACAATAACTAGATTTTTTTTAATTTAAAATCCTACAATCAAGGAGTCAATAAAATGCATATATCTTATATCCAATAAGATTTCAACATCTTAATATACCCTTTAAATAACTGAATTTGAATTTTCAAATGCATAACAAAAAAAAAATACAATATCTAAATCTAAATCTAAACTTAAAATTTAAGATATAAATCATATCTTAAATCTAGTGGTGAAAACCCCTAATTGCAGCCTCTTTACCTTACCTATTTCTTCACACCTAAACCACATTTCAATAGCATTAACATCTCTTTCTCTTATCTATTCTTTCTCTTCCTTCTCTTCAATCTTATAATTTACACATTACTAATTATTATATGCCTTGCTCCCGTGTCTTTTCTTGCACCTTTCATTCTATCAATATTCTTGGCACCATCCAAGAAACTTCCCTATAATTATTCAAGAGGTAAGTCAATCTCATTCCATGTTATTTTCTTGTTTCAATATTAAACCCTTCTCAACATCACTTTTCCAAGGGAGCATCTTGAAATTTTAGAACTTTATTTCTTTAAGAGTGGCGTATGTGAATCTTGAAATTTGAGATCTCTGTTAAAGATTTGAACTCATATAATTTTCAACTCTCTAAACCGTGAAATAATTCTTTTTAAAAAAGGAAAAGAATTTTCTTCGGAGATTTTAGATTGGCAACTAAAATAGGTTAATCAAACTAAAAGTTAATTAGGACCTTGACATCATGGAGGCATTTAATGCATGATCGCTAGGAGCTAAAATTTTAATAATTAAAATAATTTATGTTTTACCAAATGATGGGTGATGTTAGTAAACTTTTCTCAATTAACGCATAGTCATAGAATGTTAACACAAGGGATTGCTACAATTGGTTCTAAAGGTGAGTGTGTTTGATTAGCAAAGTGGCATTTTTTTTTATTTTTGCTATCATTTTCTAGTTTCAACAACTCATTTCTTCATTTTTTTTTCATCTGCTTTGTATGAGAAGCAATAATTTTTTTTTTCTTTCTCTACTATCCTTAGATCATAAAAACAGTCAACAATTTGGTTTAAATCATTATTTTGTCTTATTCACCTTGATGATTTTTTTAATTTTGATTACATGGGTTTGAAGTTGATGTGGTTGTGTGATGTGAAGGGTAATGGCTATTATGAGATGGTTTATTGTTTCTGCACCATTTCCGTATCTTTTTTTCTTACTTTTCTTTAAAAATAATTTTATTTTTAATTTCTTCTATTTTTTAAAAGTGGTTAGATTTGTTTTATTTAAGAATATTATTTCAATTTTTTTTTGTTTTTCTATTCAACTACTTTTCTAGTTTCAACAACTCATTTATTTGTTTTGCCAGCTTTGTCTAAGAAGCAAATAAAACTTTTTTCTTTCTCTGCTATCCTTAGATCATAAGGACAGTCAACAATTTGGTTTAAATCATTATTTTATCTTATTCACCTTGATGATTTTTTTAATTTTAATTATATGGGTTTGAGGTTGATGTGATTGTGTGATGTGAAGGGTAATGGCTATTATGAGATGGTTTATTGTTTCTGCACTATTTCCATATCTTTATTTTTTCTTTTTTTTAAAAAGATTAATTTTAATTTCTGCTATTTTTAAAGTGGTTAGATTTGTTTTATTTAAGAATATTTTTAATTTTTTTTTTATTTTTCTATTCAACTTCTTTTCCTTTCAAGTCTTTTATTTATATTTATATGTATATGCTATTTGGTGAGATGTTATTCCTCACAAGTATGTACAAGAACACACACACACACAAAAGACATTATGAGGGTGAGATGGCTATTCCTCACCATTATACATGAAATGTATATGCATATACTATATTATAGGTGAGATGGTTATTCCCATGAAGTTTGGTGATTTGTTTGTTGCTTTTAGGAATGTTGGGATTGATTGATTGGTAGTTGTTGCATGATTGTCTGACTTATTGATGAAGCATAGAAAAACTATTTTATGTAGCATGAAGAATTTGTAGAAGTGGATGTTTGAAGTTTTGAACATTTGGATGCATGTACATTTATTTTATCATTGAAGGTCCTTTGTGAAAAACTCTTATATGCCTTTGCTTCCCTTTCGCACACTTTGTTATTTATACCCTCATTGAGTCAATGGAAGACTCACCCTTCTTCTTACATTTTTTTCCAGATGAGACAAACGTTGAAAGTACCTATGGTGGTTAACTATACTTCATAGGCATATGGAGTATATGGTAAATAGTCAATATATCTTATGAGATCATGTGATGTCATGACTACTATAAGAGTATTAGAGTCAAAGTTGTGATATTGATAATGAAATAGTGATTTTTTTTTGTTATCTCATTTTAGAATCTAATCTATCTATATATATAAAAGTAGAATCGCAAGCTTATGTCCAGTGACACCATGTGTCTTTTTATATTTTTATGTTTTTTTTTCAAAAATAAATAAAACAACCTCACTTCCACATATCTCATGCCACATGTCCTTTATATTTTTATATTTCATTGTTTTTTCAAAAATAAATAAAACTACCTCACTTCCACATGTCTCTCCATTATCCCACATATCTCTCCACTATCTCTTCAATTACTTCTAAAAATATTTTTGAAAAGATAATAACTACAATACTTTTAAAACTAACCAAAACTACTTCCCTTTATCTCTTATTTTTCTCTCCTTTATTTTCATTTATCTCTAATATTCTCCCCCACTATCCCTTTCATTATCATAACTTCCACGTTAACATTGATTTTTTTAAAAATAAATTTAAACATATATAAAAGTAAAGCCACAAGCTTAGGTCTAGTAATGCCATGTGTCATACTCATATATTTTAAATATAAAACTACGTCAACCTCGAATTTAAATATAAAACTGTCTCGCCTTCAAATATATCTTCATTATTCCCACCCTCCATAAAATTATTCATAATTTATTTATATTTTCAAATTTCTAATTTAAAAATTGTAAAACTCTCCCATAGATTGTGGCTTTCGTGAACGCTTCAAGCAATTGTCATAAAGCACTCTTTCCCAGTTGTAGTCTTCCTCAACATGCTCCATCTGAGAGTTATTGTTATTTTTGTAACCCAAAATCCCTCTCCTAAATTTCTTTAACTTGCATATCAATCTAGCTAGATATCACTTTCGGTTGTTGGAGATAATATTGACTTCAATACTCAAAATAAATCTCCAAAGGTTGGTGACATTATTCCATTTTTTCTTTAGGACTTGTCTTCGTTTTATCCCTTCTCTTTCGCAAATTCTTTTTTACCACGAGAGAAAGAGGCCAAGAAAAATTAGTGTATTGTCAAGAACTAACCTTTTTTGGTCAATCTTTTTTACATTCTTATATTTTGGCAGTTTGGGAGATGGTGCTGATGATAGAAATGGATTACTATTGCCGACTATGATATATAGAGGAAAACGAAAGGCATGAATCATGTATGGGAAATGAAATGATTATACATAAAGTTTGGTCTACTTACAAATTATAAATAAATTTTGTGTTTCATTCTTCAAAATTTGAACAATGTATACGAGAGATCAACCTCAGTTACTTCAAATAATATAAATCTAAACGAGGTATAAATCTGCCTTGAACACTTAATGTTTTAAAAAGTGTAGTTGCAGATGCTTTGGATCCTTTTACGAGGTAAATCTCA
The DNA here is from genome assembly GCF_029017545.1 of Prosopis cineraria. NCBI lineage: Eukaryota > Viridiplantae > Streptophyta > Magnoliopsida > Fabales > Fabaceae > Prosopis > Prosopis cineraria. The sequence continues at coordinate 21,655 of NW_026556834.1, forward strand.
ACGAGGGTCACTTGCAGTAATCACATTAGAAACCTCTAGCTTTAATAGCTTAGGCTCTCTTTTTGTTTTTTAATTCAACTAATGCTCTCTTTAATTAATCCACAAGTTATTTCTTATGCTTGCAGGTCACGGTCGACCCTGATGCACATATCCCAATCGACCCAAGTGAAGCTACGGCTGAGTCTTCCCTGATCTCACTTGTTTTTTCTTTTTCTTCTTCTTAGTCATTGGTTTCTGAAATTGATCATATAATATAGAGAGAGAATAGCTAAAATATTGCTTTCTAGCTTATTAATTGTTCATACTTCGATTCAAATTTTTATTATAAACTATCTCTCTCTCTCTCTCTTTATATATGTATGTATGTATGTATGTATAGTGAGTTTAGTTATGGATATTTGTGCGTACAGGTTAGTAACTAAATATTCGAATGACTACAACACCAAGCTTTCGGTAACTGTAAATACACAATATATAATATGCTTTTCTTTTCTACCTTTTTTATATGGCATGCATTTTTTTACCCGCAGTTCCATGGCATGTATTTAGTTTGTAAGGGATATTTCATGAAAATAGGAGTATATTAATATGAATCTGTTGAATTTATTGTGGGGATTTTTATTTCTTTACTTACATTTACTTTTTTGTTTATTATAGTAATTATGGGCCTGTTTGGTTTTTATTCTCAATTTTTGTTTTTAAAAACAATTTTGTAATACACTTTTTAAAATTATTTTTAAAATAAAATGAAATAAAAATGTATTTGGTTATGTCAATTTAAAAACAGTTTTAAAATTAAAAAATAGATTGATGGTGATGATTATAGGCAGTTAATGGATAATTAATAATAAAAATTGGTCAAGATAATTATAATTTTCAATAATTAAATGTACTGTGTTTTAAAAACAAAAAAATAACCTTGATTATAAATAAACTTCAATAACCTTGATTATCTTGGCCAAAAAAACCTTGATTACTAATAATCTTATTGGTTAATATTTCAATTTACTTTATGTAAATATATTGCCATCCATCCTAGTTAAAATTCTAAAATTATTTTACTTTAAGTTACAAAAATCCCCCCTCCCAGTCATTAATTTTTTTTAAAATTTTTACTTTTATGGGTACAATGCTAATTATCACAATTTCTCAACTTCTTATTCACAACTTTAAATTTTAATCTTAAATTTTTTTTAAAATTTCAAACATCATAACTTTTCTACCCCAAATTCAGTTTATGAAATTAATTTTTTAATTCTTAATTATAATTTAACTATGAAATGTGAATATATTATTTATAATTTAAATATATTTTACATTAGTTTTTAAATTAATTACATGGGAAGTTACGTGGGGATTTTTAAATCATTATTTTATTTAACCCACTATTACTATTGAAAAACACCAATTTTTAATTTTGAAGTGATTTGTCTTTAATGATAATATAAATTTGTAATTTAACTTATATATCTTACTCTTGTTTATTTAAATCATTAGTTATTATTTTACACCCATGCATTGTACGAGACACATACTAGTTTGTTATGAATGGTGAAATGTTGAGTAAAGCAAAGTTGTATTTTATTGAGATATTTTGTGTAAGAGGTGTGTAATTGTGTGTTTAGGTTTGGTAGGTTGAGTGGAAGTAAATTAGCTTAGCCCATGCAACTGTCACAACTCATCTTTTTCTATCATAACAAACTCTCTATACAACAAAATAGCATACAAGAGCACTTATTTTGTTTTTTTTTTTGAACATTTTTTAAATGCTTTGAAAGCTAGTGCTCCCATAACTATGGGAGTGCTTTTGAAATGCTCTTGAAAGCCAACCTATGGGAGCTTTTCTTTGCAAAAATGCTCCCGAAGGCTGGCCTATGAGAGCTTTTCTATGGCATAAAAACCAGCCTTCAGGAGCTTTTCTATGGCATAAAAACTCTTCTAGGTGCTAGCCTATAGGAGCATTTTATTGCAAAAAAGCTCCCATAGTTCCCCACCTACAAGACCATTTTCCATTAGAAATGCTCTTATAGGGTTTTTTTAAAAAAAAAAAAAGAATTCATATTTACTATCCTCTTACTTTGCTTACGTCATTTGTAGGTAACCAATCTAGACAATCCAAAAACCATAATAAAATACTTGTTAAATTCATACACAACTTAATATATCATTGAACACTCTACAAAATTTATTAAAAAACTTTCCTTCAATGATAGAAATTCAAGGTAAATGGTCAATTAATTTAATTTTAAAGATACAACTCTAATTTGAACCAAATGCTTTCATTTACATACCAAAACTCTTATAATTAACGCTAAATTCTTCCATGTACATCCTCTAATTCTTTCATCTTGAAAGAGTGGGCATCATAATAATTTTACAACATATTTAGAGAGAAATAAATTTAAAATATCAGTCAAACAATTATTTAGAATAAATAAAATGATACCTATTTATAAACTTCTTTAGAGAGAAAGCTTCCCATATCCATTAGAGATAGATTTTTCATTCTCATTTTATGACAAACAGGCCCTCAATTCTTTTCAAGTTTCTTGTTGACTAAAACGAATGTAACGTAGGAAAGGAAGTAGCTGAATTAATGAGGTTCTAGAACTTTATTTGTTAATAGCCTCCAGACCTGCAAATAATGTGATATAGACAAGTTAATGTTGAATAGTTTGAGTGAAGTCGCCAACTTAATTTTCTAAGAATCTCAACTTTACAAATCAATCATTAGACTACACTTGAGCTTAAGCACAATCAAGTTATTTATCGGTAACATTAGAGCAAGCTGATAGAATTTTAATCTGATGAAATTGATCAGGGAATCGGCTTAGTAACATTAAATGTTAATGCAATTAATAGCAACTCAAATAATTCCAAATGAAGTTATATATACATGGTAAAATATATATATATATATATATAGGCATTTGTAGCATGCTAAAACTATAAGAACACATGCTAAACTCTAAAGTGAGATAAACAAAGAAGTTACCCTTTCTTCTCGTCTTATCCGCACCATTGACTAACAAAATTCTTGCAATATCTCTATTTTGGCTCTGAATAGCAACTTGCAATAGAGTCTAACTTTCCCAAAAGTTAAAATGTATAAAAGCCAAATATACACCGTAAGTGACCATCCAACAATAACACTGAAGTTAAAAAAATAGAACCAATTAAATGATGTAGAACAGTGAAAAAGGAGCAATTTAAAGTGTAACCCAGTGCTAGTTATCTACAAGAGAGATTTTTGAAAGAATAAAGTGTAGCAGTCCATTCAAACAAAGTAAACATGCTAAAATCACTCCCAAATGCTAGATAATAAAAACAATTTATGTTTAGATTTGTTATCTATCATAATTTTGAACCTTACTGCATGCCTGGATATGTATTTTTTTTTAATAACTATATCTTAACAAAGATCACTAAAAAAATCAAAAGGACAAAACTCTGCATAAAGTCTGATGCAAAACAAAAATTATAATGTTTAAAAAAGCTTCCAGAAACTTAAGAGACGTAAGGAAGGGGGACTGTTCTTAGAACTCAAACAGGATTAACTGACATTAAAAAAAAAAAAAAAAAAAGATGTTCTCCCTTGTCTTTGTCAGCCAAAGAAAAAGATGTTATTAGCTGAGGTGCAAATAAGAACAACAAATTCATACAGCAAGAAGCGGAGGCTTCCCCTTTTCTTTATCAGGAAAAAAAAAAAAGAGTGTAAAATGAGTTGCTGCTTTCTCCAGAGAGAATGAAAGCCACAAAACACCGGAACTTGAAGAAGATTTGAACTAAGTTCAAAGAAAATAGATAGATAAACACCTTGGATCTTCATGGACATTTTCAGTTTCAGCCACATAACTAACACCTTGTTGGGCATAGAACCTCAACAAATGCATCTTTAATGAAAGGGTTTGAAGCTGCTAGTCGCTGAGATGTCAAGTGAAAATCTTTACCAGACCTATTGCACAGAACATCAGATTTTGATCAGAACAAACCTTCAAAGACAAGCATGCTAATTCTTTAAGAGAAGGTGGAAATCTAACTCAATCAATATATAAATATAAACTATTTAAAAGTTTGAACAAGGTGACTTCAGATTTCCTTTTTGACTTGTTGGATCTGAATTGTGACTTCCAGAGTGTCCATTCTCCCGAGCAATTTCCTTTGAAATATCTCTCTCATAAATCTTGGCTATTGTATATCTGGCAGCCAGGCCACCTAAAGAATGACCTATAAATGAAATTTTCTACAACACTTAGGTGACGCTTTATAACTGATATGACCTGGGAAAAGAAAAAAGAGGGGTGGAAAATTTTTGGATTGTTACAGCAGATTCATAAACCCAAAACTTCGTTGAAACATTACAGATTGAACAGAGTAAACCATATAAATTACAACTTTTGGACAAAAACATGAAATTACAAACAATTTGGTTAGTTCCTAATGAAATTCGAGATGCAAAGAAAGGAATACAAGCTGTTTAGTGCCATGTTCATAGCTCACCTCCTCAGCTTGTCTCTCTCCCATTACATCAATACCATCAAATGTCAACATAGAAGATTACATTCACTGCCTGCATTACACAATGGTACACGCATTCTATTTCATGATGAAATAAACCAAATCATCTTGTGATGGAATAATGGGAGAAAGATTATACGGACTTACAGTGTACAATAATATCATATGGTTGCCTTATGAGAAACTGCTTTACAGAAAATTTCCAATCCTGAGCACTGCGATAAAATAACAGAGGTTAAGCAAAAGCTCATGACTGTTATCTGATGTCAACAACTAGAATGAATAAACTGCAAGAACATCGCCACGAACAATGCACCATAAAATCTTGGAAGAGGCATGAAAGTGGATAATGATCAACCAAACAGACCTGGAACAAGGACGAACAGACTTCACTGCCACAGGTAATGGAAGAATAGATCTGGTTTGATGGATGTGGCGATGAACTGAAGCGCGGACTTGAGGCGAAGGGAATCAAGACAGGCTTGAGGCGATGGTGCGGCATCTTCGAGCGGATGGTACGACAGCTTCGTAGATATCTTCGGAGAGAGGGAGGGAAACGAGTTTAGGGCTGTGTTTTGCTGAAGGGGGGAATGAAATTGAAGGGTTGCGCATATATTTTTTTAAAATAAAAACCTACAAGAGCCTTCTTACCTATGAAAGCTCCTGTAGGTTCTATTGTTTTTTTTAAAAAAATAACTCTCCTATGAGAACATTTTGGGCCCTGAAAGGCTCTAAAGACTTATCGGAGCGTTTTTAACAAGAAACATTCCAATGAGTTCCGCGTCATGCCTTTGGAGCATTTTTTAAATAAAAATGCTTTGATAAAGGTGCTCCAATAGCTATTTTCTGTATAGTGTCTCTTACTATTTTAATAGTCCTTTTAATCAATTTAGCTTTAGGATTCTAACTCTTTGAGAATTATAATCTTGGTTGAGTCTGCAGTATACTATAATAATAAACTTAGTTAATTTGAGGCTAATGGACTAAGATTTATTATTCTCTAAGACTTGTTTTATGTCATCATTGCTCTCCTAGGCTATACCCGTTCCTCTTGGCCTATTGATGAAATTTGGGATAATGATTACTTAGAATATTAGAATTTATCTAAGATATTAAAAATATTCATTAGGGATAAAGATATTTATCCATTAAAATCATAATTTATAATTTATTTTATTATTATTATATATCATTATCTTTAAGATTATATTTAGATTTATAATTTGAAATTTAAATTTAAATTAATATGATTTAAGGGATAAGTTTTACATTTATATCATGATTTCTTATGTTTTATTTTTGTGATTACTCATATAAGGAGTGTTGAAAGTATTTTGGCACCCCACCTTGACTTGCTCAACATTCACAATATCATGAGAGCTACAAATGAATAACTATTGAAAATCAACACAATTATGGGTATGCGTACAACAAATGTGATGATATGAAACACGTTGTAGAACTGAATATGAAATGCAAAGGCTGAGGATGTAATAACCCAAAACTTTAAGGATAAATAATAAATAAAAATAGAATAACAATATTATGTTTTCAGTATTTTTTATTATAACATATTCAAGCTGCCAAGAAGGAGCTGGCCGCGTGAACACTGCGAGCCATCTATCTAATAGGTCTTGAGTTCGAAAGTCAAGGAGGCAAGGTAGATAACTTATTTTAGCTTCAGCCTCTCCCAAATTTACCATTTTGCCCCTCTTCCATCTGATATTTTTTTCTTCTCCTCCTCCTTTTTCGTTGAAGTGAGCAGAGGTCCAGAAGCTTCAGAACTGAGTGGCCAAAAACTCCTCTGATCCGTCCTCTTCCTTTTTCTTTTTCCGACGTTGCCGGTGTAGATGCTGTTGCTGCTTCGTCCTTCGCTGTTCTGCTAGGCCGAGGCTTCCTCTTCCTACCTCATCTTAGCTCGCATAGGGACTGTGAGGAGCAAGGAAAAAGAAAATTCTGGTGCTCAAGAAGTTCTGAATCCTCGATCCAGCCACCTCAGACCTCCGCCGTTCAACACGCCGTCGACGGGAGTAGGGACTCCGCCTGCCGCTACTGGGGCGCTGCTGAGATCTGTTCGTTCTTCCCTGCTCTGTGCTTGCCGTGAACCACTGTATTGTGGTACAGATCGTGAGTCTTCTTTCTCTTCTCTCCGCTTTCAGCCATGAGTTTTGTCTTCTTCTCTGTTTCATGAACTGCTATTGTCGAGTATAAGAGTCAGACATTTCTCTCCTCTTGTTTATCTCTGCTCTGTTGTTACTACTGCGCAGCGAGAAGCTTTGGGCTCTTCTTCTCTTTGAAATTCTGTGTGTGCGTGTGTGCGTATGTGTGTGTGTGGATGTATTAGGGGTTTGAAGTTTGTTGAATCTGTGCGTATGTATAATGAATGGTTCAAGTTGCAGATTTTTTTTTTTTTTTTCCTGAAAATCTGCTGCTACCGTGCTGTGTAGGGAGATGGAAAGGGAAATTAAGCTATACATTTATATTAAAGTTTGATTATATATATGGGTTAGAATTTTGAGCTAATTGATTTTTATTTGGGCTAGTTTAGGCTGAAGAATTGGTTAAAATGAGATTAGGATAGAAGAACTTAGACATGAAACATAGAGATTATTACCTATAAGATATTTGTAAAATGCTTGTTAGAAGAAATTGAACTTAATTTTGAATATTTTTTGAAATTTTATTAATTCTTGTAAAAAGTATAATTAGCTTAAATGTCATTAATCAATGAAAATTAATTTGAAAGTTGAAAAGGAGATTTGACCATGAAATCAATAACTTATGATTAATTGAATTTTTGGAGGTGGATAGTTCATTGATGAAATATTTGAAAGCTAGGGTCTTTTTGAGTGTGGTTAGAAATGATAAATAATACATACATACATAATATATATATGTTGGTGTCTTAGCAAAATGCAAATGAGGAATTTAAAAAAAATGTAAAGCCTTGATCTTTTTTTTTTCAAGTTTTAAATATATTATAGTTTGATAATGGTAGTGATGAGATTGAAAAGGAACTATTATATTAGTTGAAAATTCAATAAAAATTTTATTATGATTTTATAGTATGTTTGGAGGAAGAAACAATTCGATTGAAATGATAAGAGGGAAAAACTTTGAATTTTGGAACATTTTAGCTACTTGTGTTAATTAAATTGTTTTTATTTCTTGGAGTCATGACCTATACATTTCAGATTGACAAAAATGCTTTTTACAAATTCTAACTAACAGTCTTTTATTTGATAAAACCAACTATGAAAATGGTGAAGTTTACGAAATATTAGTTATAAATTTTCATATTTAGAAAGTTAATATTTTTATATGTTTCATGTGAATTTGATTGATGAAGAAGAGAAATATATTTTTCAAAATGTAATTTTCTTGCATGTCGAAAGTGAATTTAAGAAGGGACTTTATTCAAAATACTGGTTGCTAACAGCAATCCTGTTAGCCTTAGTTGCGCCATGATCAATGACTAGTTAGTTTAATTTTCATAAGCTTTATTGTCACATCTATTTTTTGTGGATCTCATACCTGTATCTGTTTCGTGGCCTTGACTACGTCTGGTTAGTTATTCCCATGGACTATGTGTCCATGTCTATTTTGTGGCTTAGACCACGACTAGTTATTTACCCTCGTGAACTGTGTGTCCATGTTTGTTAATTGTTTTGACAAATTCCTATAAATATGAATTTGATTATTTGGTGATTTGATATGTCATTGGTTTGAATTAGTAATTTATTTATCATTAGTATTTATTCTTTTTTATTTATTTCATTTGTTTGCTTCTTTAAAGCAAATGATAGTGATATGAAAATTAAATGGTTCAAGATCTCATTTAAAGTCACATAGAATCCTCTTTATTTTAAAATTTATTAATTTTTATGAAAATTATTATCTCTTTAACTTGCATAATTATTCTAAATTTATCTTTCATTCATGTGCAATTATTCATTATTGGGATGTTATTCACTAGAAATAATTTTGGTTTCAGATAGTGTAGCTGACACTGAACCATCTGCTGAATATTGAGGAGCCTATTACTAACCAAAGGTGGACGAGCTAAGGATTAAGCTTTCTTTGATGTAAAATTTAATTATGACATTTTATTTTATAATGTATTTTTAGGGTGCTTCATGTAGATCATAGCTAAGTCTTTCATTTTTGTTTATTATTTTATTTCCCTGGTTGGAAGGAGCTTTGTTCCTAATTAATTTGATATTTGAATGAAATTTTTTATTGTAGAATTTTCGGAAGATCCTATTTACAGGAAAGGTTTGCCGAAATTTCTATAAAAAAAATTTGAAACTTCTATGATAGATGAAAATTATTAAAGGCATTAAAATTTCAATATAAGTATAATTATGTTTTTAAAAATAATTATTAAACATAGATTAAAATTCATTGACCTTGGCTTAATGGATGTATGTTTATGCATATATCTCTCGCGCCAATTATGTCTAATTTTTAGGATGTGATAGAGGATGAGAGATTTAACGATGAATTAGAAAGACAAATAACTAAAGCCAAATGCTGCAATATTGCCATCCAACACTAAGTTGGAACATCAAATTTAAGAAGGTGTACACCTTATTGAAAAAAAATAAAAAAGAGTTTCTAACAAA
>NW_026556835.1:0-30793 GCF_029017545.1 Prosopis cineraria
GGATTAGAGTTTACATGCTTCTCAAAAAAAGAAGATAGTCCTAAGTTGGCACAAGATGCATTGTATAATCCAAAATAAGAGGACAACATTAAAAGATGGTGTCTCATACACCATAGTTACACCTCTAGTGCTTTCTCGGCGGACTCTTTCCTGTAAAAATATTAACCATGGGGAATGAGACTTAAAAGTCCCAGTAACTAAAAATTAATATGTAATGATGCATGCGGATGTAACTAATCATGCGATTGCTAAGTGGGCACACAAAACATTTAACCGAACAATACTTTCAAAAAACCGAACAAGTATTTAATTTGCATGACTACACCTTATATCCTCCTTTCGCCATGCTCGGACCCAAATTACTTGGCCAAAGGTGAGTTGGACCAAGCGACACGCCACTCATTGGGTCCAATGAGAGCTTACCACGTGGTAATAATAACCGAACAGAAATTCCCATTAACACCATACATTAAAATACCCTGACAAGTCATGCATCATTCAAATATCCAAACAGGAATATATCCGAATAATAATATCTCATTATGATAAACAAAAATAAATTTTTTAACCCACTTAGCAATAATTTCAAACAAGTATATACAGTATTTATTTTCAATAATTTATAATTTTTTCAAACAATAAAAACAACACATAACCATTCACAAACACACCCATCACAACACATATATGGTTACCTTGTGTCTTGAATAACAAGTTCCCCTTCACAACTCCCTTTCACCACTATCTTTGTCAACACAATCTACATAGTTATTTCATAATACTATATATTAATTTTACATTAAAATACATAACTCTAATTTAAAGAGTTAGAAAGTCTTAGATCTATAAACCATATTAACACTAATTTAAGATTTATGCCTCATTTAACTTCTCAATTTTTTCTAAAATTCTCATACCCTAATAAACTATTTTTTTATCCTCAATCACTTCTCGTATCACAATTTCATCCTTCTATATTCTAAAAATTCGTCCAAAAATAAATTAAAAATTTTAAAATTATCCTGAAGCCTCAAATCACCTTCTATAACCTCAAAAATACCTATTCATACTTAATAAATATTTAATAATCATAGGTTTATCCCTACATCTCAGATTCCACATAAAATTCAACTATATAGATCTAGATTTTAACTCAAAAATTCTTAAACATGAGTTTTAACCTCAAAAAAATATTCTATAATATTTATTATCCCTAAGAGTTTTAACCTATATTTTTAATCCATCATATCATCAGATTAACTATCATATAGAAAAATTCTAATCAGAATATTTATTCTATCCTACAAAATAATCATATCACTAGAAAGCTAATATTTATTTAGAAAATAACTATAAAATTTATTTTATAATTAAATAAATTTTAAATGCTAATCTAAACAGGAAGTTAGAAATACCTGAAGAAAAAGAAATAATCCCCCCTTGCAAGAAGACGCCGAGCAACGTGAGAGGAAGAGAGAAAAATAATATAAAAATGAGATTGTGGGTCCCAAAATTATATTAAAAAAAACTATAGGTCTGAATTTAATTATTCAAACCTTGGGATCATTACTTGCAATTTTCTCTAAATTGCATCTGGGCCCTTAGTTGCAATTTTCACAATTGCATAAATTTTTCTTTTCTTCCTTCCTCTGCACGCTCTCGCTTTCTTTTATACATGAAGAATCCTTTCCTCATCCCACATCTAACCGACGGGGGACTTCTACACCCTCCTTTCTTTTTTTTTTACTTTCTTTTCTTTTTTTTAAACTCACACACACATAATAATTTTATTTTAAATCTTAAAATTATATTAACAAAATATTTCTTACATAATTTTAAACCTAAGTTTTTAATTCATAATTAATTTCTAACCATATTATTATTTCTGAATAATCTCAAATAATATAAATTCCTATTATTATTATTTATTTATTTTTTTAAATAAAAACTTAAATTTCACAACAATTTTTTTATCTAAAAAAAATCAGGATGTTACACCTCGTGCTGCAACTGGCTAGAACAACTATGTCAATTCTTGTACATATGAAAGTGGTTATGTCTGAATTTCCTATACTCAAGATTCTCTTGCACATTTACAAGAATTGAGTTTAGTATATTTATAAAATAAAATATCAAATTGTATAGCATGCTGCATATAATTGTATACCTTAATCTTTTGATTCCACCACTTCTCCGATTGAAACAGTATTCTTTTCGCTATCCCATCCTAAACTGTTCTCTTTGTTCAACAGTTTGTCCCATATATTCCAATCTTTCCTCAAATTGTCCCATTTATTCTTCAACTGCTTCTTATCATAGCCTTTATAGCTCAAAGCATTGAACTGTTGCATTAGCGCCTCCCAACCTTCCTTTAATAAGGTAGAGCCTTTACGCTCATTTTTTTTAACTTGCTGGAGAGCTATTTAATGAACAATTTGGTCTCTTCGGTAGTTCATAGTGCCTTCTCTTTACTCATTTTACTATCAAAATATCATATTCTCAATAAAATGAAATTTAAGGAGTAAAAATCCATAATTGAGTTAGACTTAAAATATTAAAAATTTTACTATCCTTTTTTTATCAATGAAAAGTCAGTAATAATTGTATTTTTTATTTTTTTGGAAACAAAGAGAAAAAGATTATTCGACCATGGTTAATTAACCACTTGTTATCTTAGCCACGCATACTTGTTAAAAGAGGCTGTTATTCAAAAGCAGCCACAATTAGATGGTTGACAATTTTTGGACTTACTTAAAAATTCAAATCATATGATTCAATAGTATGTATTAAAATAAGCAAGTTTGACTGGAAATTTGTAGTCTTTCTCATCCCTTCATCAGTTTTCGAAAAATGAATGAGCTCAAATCCTATCAAAACAAACTGAAGAAAAAAAACAAAGCAAGATAAAACAATCAATAGATCAGTCACCAGAACATATTCCCAGAACACCATGTCATATTCCCAAAACATCAACATATCAACAGAACAATCACAAAATATAGTCATAAATAATGATCAATCTCATCCATCTTATACATGTTCTTGTTTTGCGTAGAAGATAGCAATCAAAAGAAGGCAATAAAAAAAACCTCACAACAGTCACACCAGAACAGAGGCTTCACGGTGGTCCTAAAAAGAAAAGAAACAGATCAGATTGAAGAGCAGAACAGAGGACCACCATTTCATCTATTAATGCAAAAACAGGGCACCACCGTTTTCAGATCTAACAAAAAATGCTTGGAGGCTATCATACCTTGCAGATCGAAGAGCAGATCAGAGAAGAGGTTCGGAGTTCGACGAGCTGGATTGAATGTTCACTTTTGCACTCCATAGGTTGCAAAACCAGCTGGTTAGAGTTCTCTCAGCTCTGAAATGTCATCCAAGTCCCAAAATGAGCTTGATTCGTGAAAGAGATGAGGAGAAATTAGACGGTGAAATGCAGCGATCGTCGATGAAGGAAGGAGGAGCTCAGGGAAGGAAGAGATTAGGAGCTCTGGATCTGTGAGATGGCAGAGGAGAGGCAAAGAGAGAAGAGACGGTTGAATGGCGGACGAGTGGCAACCGAGCAAGATGAGAGCAGCAGCAAAGAATGAGAGGCGCAGCTCAGTTGCACGAACGAGAAAGGAAAAGATATGTTCAACTACATAAGTGAAAGGGTATCATGGTCAATAAACATATTAGGTATCAGCCATAAATGCCCAATGCCATAGATCACATTTCAAAAGTAACACCAAGGAGCTTTGCAAATTTTTCCGTTTCAAATGTATTTGGAAGCTAGTTTTGAAAGCACATTCCATCTAAGAAAGAAACCCAAACAACATTTTACATTGAAAAGTTAAAAATCTACTTTTGAAATGTAAACGTGAGTATATCCAAATGCATACTTAGTTACAATATATTCAATACCAAGAGGATGGCTAAAAAGCTAAATTTATTACTTAAAATTTAAAAGTGAAAAAAATAGGCATTGAAGACAAATATATGAATAACTTTTATGCCATTAAAATAATACACCTTGCTTGAAGAATGGTATTACATGGTACAAGTTGTACAACAATGCAACTAAGAAAGCTTTTAACTTTTTGTTTTTTTCCTTCCTTTTCTTCTATTCTTTCTTTCTTCAATTCTTTAAAGATCAAGGTACCTATTTAACTATAAAATATATATTTATCAATAAATTTCTCATTCCAATAAAGATTGAGTCCTTATAAAATTTTGAGGAGCTCAGCTGCTTTGCTTGAGTAAGAATCAATAATTTTAAAACACAAACCTCCCTTCTATTTTTTAATTTTTTTCATCTACCCAACTCTTAATTGATTGTTAAGTCATATATATTAGACCAAAATGCCCTTTTAAAGTATTATGTAAAAATATTTAAAATATAAAAAAATTAATGCATATGTTTTTAAAATTTTATTTATATTTTAAAATTTTTAATTAATTTTAAATTTTTTATTAATTTTTAAGAAATATAAATATAAAATTTTTCTAAAATAATATTTCAAACCTGTATATAAAAAACATATTGAAATAGTATTGTAATATAAAATAAAAAATAAATTGATCAATATAATTTATGTTTATTTTCTTTAAATTTATTTAATTTAAACATAATATTAACTATTTTCATAATTATTTAAAGTTCCTTAAATTGAAAGAGATAGAATATAAAATTAGATTATGAGGGAAAACTAATAATTTTAATTTTTCAACATAATTAAAAATAAAAATTAAAGTATATTATAATATTTGATAAAATATTCCAAATGGTACTAGAAATTGGATTAAATGTGAGTTTTAAACATAAAGAGGAGGTCTTTGTAATTTTAGTAAAATAGAAAGAGTTCATTGTAATTTGTTCTTAAAAAAAAAAAAACAGAGAGTGACATACAATATTTTTTGACCAGTGACATGCAATTCAATCGCACATAGTTTTGCTTTTGCATTTCAAAACCTAACCCCATATATGAACTTTCTTGACAAAGTGGTAAGGTCACAGTTGTACATTTACTACGTGATAGATGGATAGATCCCAAACTAGTCTTTTTCGCGTAATCATAACAAGAAGAGAGATAGCTATGCTGTAGTACTACGTTTTTATTTATAAAAAAAATTATTATTTTTTTATTTTTTTTATATAAATAAAATTACACATTTTATTTTAAATCTCTCCTCATATTTTATATAAAACAAAAATATTTATTACACATTTTTTAAATCTCTCCTCATAATTTACATTAACGAGAAATAATTAATATATGCTTATATTGATTGATATAGAAAATTTTTATCCAATTTCTTTATATTTAAACATAATTATTATGGTTAACTAATTTTTTTAAATGTGTGATATAATTTTTTTCTCTTATATATAAAAATGGAGGGAGTATTAAACATTAAAATTTTGTTCAATCAAAATTTTTTTTTCTTTTTGATGTTGATCGAATGTTCAATCAAAATAAAATGGGGGGGAAATTATTAAACAAGGATTCAATTACTAAACACTTTCTTATTTAATATATAAACAGTTTTTAACAGTAATTGGCATACTAATATGCTTCTTGTTCCTAAAAAATATATATTATTTTTTTATTTTTAATTCTAATATTAAGTTGCTTATATTTTGGACTAAAATTAAGTAATATTTAAAATAATCTTTTTCAAATGAATTTACAAAGATTAGTATTTGATTGTTTGAAAATTTTTCAGTAAAAAATCTTACATTAAAACAAAGTATAGTAATAAAATTTTTATGTAAGGAAAGTTATGTAGCACATTTTCAGAATAAGTAATTATTTAATCTCTTTTTAAAAAATATATGATATTTTTGAGGAGATATATGTTGAAAATATAAAATATTTTTAGTATTTTAAGAGATAATTATAACATTTTTTTAAAGTGACTCTAATGAATAGATCACTTCATATTTATTTTAGATAAAATATCATATTAAATATGAATAAATATAAAAAGATAGTGTTAATTTAAAGATAAATAACTACTTTCTTTAAAATGAAAAATGTCTTATATTTTAAAATAAAAGGAGTATATTTTTTTTTTTTGGGATAAAAATTGCATATAAAGTTTTAACTAAACGCTTCGCCATTTGTTTTCAATCACGACAATTAAAAGTAAGGTGTGTTGTTATTTTTGTAACCTATATTAACTCATTTTATTTTTATTTAAATAATAGTATTAAGCAATAAAAAAGTTCCTTTTTATTCTGCTTTTCTTAACTGTCAAATCTAACAAATTCAGCTGAGGGGTGAAACTAAGCAAATGATTATCCCATTAAAAGTGCACATTAACTTTCCGCTATATTTCTCGGGGTTAGTTAGATTCATTTAACTTCTCTTTTAGGAAAATATATATATATAAAAAAAGCATTAAAATCTTTTTGTTTGTTAGTGTATTGTGATATGATTGGCTCAATCCAAGTCTCTCACTACAAAACAAAAAGCGCTTCGCCTGGTTAAATAAATATATCATCGCAAAATTATTCAAAAATTTCAAACCATAAGAGAGAGAAAGAGACAGAGAAAGTGAAAGAGTGAGAGAGAGAGAGAGAGAGAGAGAGAGAGAGAAGCTGCAGATTTTTGGTATGCGAAGCAGAGGCAGCAACAACAAAACAGAGCACTTTGGGTATGAAACGATGTCGTTTCGAGGGGACGATCAGAATCGTGACCTGAACAGAACCCTAGTCACGGCCCTAATCCACCATCGACGAAGAAAGAACCATCTAGCTGGTCCAACGTCTGGCTGAAGAACACCAAGCCTCTCAAGCATATGGTGGTGGCCATGCAACTCCAGTCCCTTTCTCCTCCCGACGATCCAAATCCAAAACCCTAAGTCCCAATATTTTCCCAATGGACTCAACCCTTCTCTTGTCCGACGAGCTTCTCCTCAGAATCTTTGCCAAGCTTCCCGATTCGCAGAGGAAGTCCATTTCTCTTGTCTGTAAACGGTGGTTGAATTTACAGGGCGGCTTGTACGGACCCTCAAAGTGCTCGACTGGAACTTCGTCTTGTCGGGTAGGTTGATTCATAGATTCCCCAATTTAAATCATGTTGATTTGGTTCCTGGGTCGTTCATTTCGCCGCGGAATTCGGGTATTTATCTTAGTCACCGGCTTGTTTCGATGCATATTTTCTGGATTCTACCCCAATTGGTGTTTCGGGGAGGAGAAAAATCTGCTTCCTGTTGATGTTGTTGATAGCGGTCTGAAAGCTCTTGCTAGTGGATGCCCCAATTTGCGTAAACTGCAGGTTATTGGTGTTAGTGACGTGGGTTTATTGAGTGTGGCTGAAGAGTGCTCGACGTTGCAAGAATTGGAATTGCAGAAATGCGATGACAATGTGTTGCGGGGGATTGCAGCATGTGAGAATCTACAGATCTTGAAATTGGTTGCAAATGTTGATGGGTTCTACAGCTCGGTGGTCTCTGACATTGGATTGACTATTCTAGCTCAAGGTTGCAAGAGACTGGTCAAGCTTGAACTTAGTGGATGTGAAGAGCTTTGATGGGATAAAAGCAATAGGCCAATGCTGTCAAATGTTGGAGGAATTGACTTTATCAGATCATCGAATGGATGATGGGTGGTTAGCAGCAATTTCGTTTTGTGAGAACTTAAAGACTTTGAGGATCCAATCATGTAAATGGATCGATCTAAATCCTGGACCTGAGGAGCATCTGGGTTCTTGTTTTGCTCTTGAACGTTTGCATTTGTACAAGTGCCAATTACGGAACAAAAATAGCATGGGGGCTATATTTCCAGTATGCAGGGCTGCGAAAGAGATTATCATCCAGGATTGCTGGGATTGGATGATAGTATGTTCAGCTTTGCAAGCATCTGCAGGTAATGTCCACTTCTGCAGTTCCTGTTCTTTCCCCAATTACACAACATGATTGAAATTTTTTGCCACTTTGTATCTATTGTTCTGTATCAAAATATTTTTCAAGTCATTTCTACCCTCTTAATTTTCTTCCGTTTGTTATTTTATATTGCTCAAGTGTACTGTGAATGTATAATGCCAAAATTTGTGTGTTTTATGCATTACTATAAATAGTGTAATATTGATTGTCAATTCTGATTCCTCATTGAGAGAAATGATATATGTGTGTGTGGAATTCAGGACTACAAACAACCTCAGGTTATGTTTAAATTGATTAAAATGAGAAGAAGCCAAGGAAAGTCAAGTTTTAAGTGTGAAATTTTATTGTTGGATCATTTAAAGTTATTATATTTTTTCCTACTGTTCTCATCCATTTTCTGCCATGTAAACATATCTAAAGAAAAATTGTTGGGTTGAATTCTAAGTGAAATCAAATGTCACACTTAAAATTTCATTCCTGTCCATTCTCTTCAATTGAAAATTATTTCAAGAACCTCTGGTCCCAGTGCAATGATTTGGTCTTTTGAAAATGTTTTCTTTCAAAAATTCACGTTAACCTGGGTAACCAGTTTCAATCTCTCGGTACAACAAGTTTACAGAAAAACTTTGCTGAGCTTTTCTTATTGAAAAACTAAATCTAAGAATCTGGGCAAAAATTACATTAATATGATCTTAACATAGGTAAATACTCCCTAGGTTAAGTTACTATCATATTGAGAGATCTGCTATAAGATTTTAAGAATGCTGTTACTAATTTAAGTTAGTGTTTTAAATAACTTTGGTAGAAACTATCCTAAAACATTACACCCTGTTTGATAAATACAGGGGAAAGGTATATAATCCAGTATGTCTATTATGAGCAAGTGATGTGTAAATCGATATGTGCAATTTCTTTGACATCTTGGTTATTATATTAATATATCTTTCTCTGTCATTTTTTTAATCAAAGACACTCAGTGATTTCGCACTTACAATTGTGTTTTTCATTCCAATTTGAATGATGAACGAGCCAACAATTAGTCCCTAAAACCTAACCTAATTCTAACTTTTAGCTCTTGGAGGTAATTAGAATTTTGAAGATCTTTGACATGCTTTATGGTTAGTTGGCTCTCCAAATTTCACTCCATATATTTTTCCTGGATCTTTGTGAACCTGGAAAAAGAAATCAGTGGGCAGACTTGACTGTAAAATCACCATTGGGAGATGGTTTAATATAATATCCCAAACACCTCTCTCTACTAATGCATTTTGTTCAAGCTATAAGCACGTGTCATGTTCTTGGGGGGGAAAAAAACTGATAGCTGCTGCTCTATTGCAGGTGGGTGAAGCTTTTAAGCTTAGAAGGATGTTCATTGCTAACAACAGAAGGTTTAGAGTCTGCAATTCAATCCTGGAAGGATCTCCAAAGCCTTAGAGTAGTGTCCTGCAAGAACATAAAGGATAGTGAAATCTCACCCTCTTTAGCAACCATATTCACCACACTTAAAGAATTAAGATGGAGTCCGGATACCAAGTCTCTTCTTCCATCAAGTCTTTTGGAGGTAAGCATGGGAAAGAGAGGAGGTAAACTTTTCAGAAGAACTTGACGATGCCTGAAATTAGTCGAAGTGTAATCATAATAAAAGATGATAGTAATAAAGTAGGCCTCAGTCATAGAAACAGATTATTGTTACTGACTCTTAGTGAGAGTTGTGCCAATATAACTTAGATACCAACAGTTGAAGTATGTTCTGATTTCATCCATCAGACTGAGGAAGAAATCTAGAGATGTAATTATGTAATAAAATTTAGACAGTTCACTCTAAGTAGTATAAGCCCCTGTTCAATGTAATTTTTTATTGCCCATTTATTTTGCAATTAATGTACTCTATTTTTTGAGGTAAACTCACATTATTCAACTTGAGGGAGGGAAAAGTAGGGGGGTGGGGGGGGGAGTATTGAGCAAAGTCGCTTCAAAAATTCTTCATTTTTTAGTTTTTTTTAATAATAAACTCTGTACCATTCAATTAAAAAAAAAAAAAAACTCTGTACCATGTGTAATACTGCATCTACAGGAGATTAAAATTTTCATTGTTATGCTTAGCAAGTTTCATTTATTTTATATTTTTGCTATTAGAAACAAGATAAGTTGCTCAGATTATTCTGTTTTTATATAACTAGATTGGATTCTCTTGCATTGGATATAGTTTGAAAAGTGGTTTCTGCTGTTCACTTCACAGCTTGTTATTAATTTACCTTGCTAATTAACCGCTTTAAATAGTTTAATTATGGTATGAATGTATAGATTTTTGGTTTAAATGGGAGTAATGTGTTGGAAATTTGGTAATCGTGTTATATTCTGAATATATTGGTTAATATTATTAAATTAATTTTTAACATTTTACTACGTCTCTGGTCATCACTGCACGTGGGAAGCATAATTAAATTTGTGAAGATTCACTATTTTCAAAATCACGAACTGAATTTCAATATCTACAACTCCCCACATTATTACCCTATGTTTTCTACTTTTCTTTGCTGTGGACGCGAGTAGGCGATAGACTCACCGTTTACCGTATTCTATTTGAACAGATATTTGACCTTCCCTGCCAGCGTTTTTCCCCCCAAATTCTTTCATCATCTCGTCTTTCTAGCTTTTCGTTGTCCCTTTTTGAAAAAAGAAAAAAAGAAAAAAAAAGAGAAAAAAAGTCAATTTTTCCTTAAGAAAATTACATCCAAAGATCATTCAAAATAATTATTTATAGATAAAGATTAACAAGTGTCATTCAAAAAATAAAAAAAAGTCACATTTTTATTTTAACAATTCATTTCATATTGATTTTTGTTTGTGAATAATTTTTTTGAGTGATCATTATATATGATTCTCTTGTTTTCCTTTTACGCTCTTCTAAATTTTTCACCTTGTCCTTACCTGAGAGCAGTCTTCAGAAATATTATGTCAAAGATCAAATTCACAAATCTTTTATTATTATTATTTTTTTGAATTGGAGGCCATGGGTAAACTATGCTAATTGACAAGATGAGTCATGTCAGCGTACAAGATATTGCAACAATCAGGCGGTGGGTTATCGAAGATACGAATACAAAGATTGTCAGTGTAAGCTTGATGAGATAACCAATTGGCACATTTGTTTGCCTCTTTGAAAGTGTGGTCGAATGTGATTGTCCAATCTCGCATAGTGAGGTCTCTGATTCTATTAATGATAGCAGCGAGTGGGTGAGTAGTAGATAACTCATTATGGATTAGCGAGAGAGCTTCTGTAGAGTCAGTGTGGATGTTAACTTTCTCGAACTTCTTCGGCCAGTAAATGTTTAAACCTTCCAAGATTCTCATGAGTTCGGCAGTTGTACTTGGGTAATAACCAAGGTATTTAGAGTAACCTTTGATCCAATTTCCTTAGTTGCTTCGGATAAGACCCCCACATTTAGTTGTACCATGGATGTTGACAGAGCCATCAGTATCCAATCTAACCCAACCTTCTTCAAGAGCAGTCCATCTAGCTGTTGCTCTATCGCCCTTCTAGGTTAGGAAGTTAACTTTATTTTGAAGATACTGATCTTTGAGAACATCTTGGATGCTGGTAAAGGCAATGTCTCTGTCACAGGTGTCTTCTTCTGAATGTAAGATTTTGCACCTTTCTTTCCAAATGTTCCAACACACGTGGGCATAAAGTTTTTGCTAAGAGTTTTTCCTTGCACAAGCTTACCTGCATCATTCCTCACATTCTAAGTTATCCAATCCTGTAAAGGAAGAGAAAAAAGGTGTTAAGTTTAGAATGATTAACTATTTTTATCCAAACCTCTTTAGATTTTTTACAATCTCTTAAAATATGAATAGTAGAATCTAAAGAGTTACAACTAAAGGGGCATGTCTTGATACAAGGATTGCCTTCATTAGAACATGAGATTTTAGGTTGGAGACGATCCCAAGCTGCTTTCCAAAGGAAGGATTTGATTCTCTCATACGTCAACCATTTCCAAATCTTAGACCATATCTTGGAGCTATTATTATCGCAATGATTTTCAATAGCTTTATACGTAGATTTGATGGAAAAGTTACCATCGTTATAAGGCCTCCAACATAAAGTATCATCATCAGCATTGGTTTTGGAGGTTGAACGATGGTAATATGATTAACAACATCTTAGTGTAAATATCTACGTAATAGATCAATCTTCCATTTACTAAACTCAGAGCAGAAATCAGAAACCTTTACATGTAACATAGAATTAGGCTTAAGCAAGGCATATTTAACAAGTGGTTCTGGAAGAGGGCACCATTTGTCAAACCAAAAAGATATTCGATCCCCTTTTCCTACCTTCCAGCCCACCTAGGTTGTGAATTTATCCTAAACTCTACATATACTAAACCAAGTGTAGGAACAAGAGTTGGTTTTGCAAACCATAAGAATGGTAGGATTTTGACATTTATACTTATCATAGAACTCGAACCCAGAGACAATTAGCTTCGTAATGATACCCCAGTAAAGCTTCATTATATAAGCCATGTTTTGACTTTTCAATTTTTTAAAGTCAGGGCCATTATAATTAGTATCCTTAGTGATATGATCCCAGGATAAGAGGTGTGGTTTCTTGGAGCCATCAGTAGAATCCCAAAGGAAGTTGCTAGAGTGGGTTTCTATATCGATTAAGATATTATCAGGTAAGAGCATAGTCTGCATTGAATAGCTAGGAATAGAAGATAGAACTAATTTTATAAGAACAACTTTCCTAGCAGTATTGAGATAGTGACTTTTCTAATTAGATAATCAAGAATTGATTCTATTAATAAGGGGAGCGAAAGTTAGCTTAAAAATTCTCTCATGTATAATAGGAATCCCTAAATATTTTTCAAGATTTCTTGTCATTGGAATGCCTATTTCTTCGCTGATCTGAATGACTCTATTGATATTAATATTCTTAGAGCAGTAAAGCTTGGATTTAAAATTGTTGACTTTTTGTCCTAAAGCTTTACAGAAGTTATCAAGGCATTTTTGGATGTTCCTTGCCTAATTAAGGGATGCCTCTACAAAAAGAAATAAGTCATCAGCAAAAAATAGGTGAGAGACAGGAGGGCTATTAGTAGTTAAGCTAATGGGTTTCCAATCTCTTTTGTCAATGCTACTAAGTATGCTATGACTCAATCTTTCTATACAAAGAACAAAAAGATAAGGCAAAAGAGGATCTCCCTGTCTAATTCCATGTTTCGGGGTGAATTCATTAGTTGGTTCACCATTCCAAAGAACTTTCATATGAGTGGTAGTGATAGTTACCATAATGAGTTTTCTAAAATTCTCATTTAGCCCGATGGTATGAAGAGTATCATCAATAAAATCCCAAGAGAGTCTGTCAAAAGCTTTTTCTAGATCAATTTTGAGAGCCGAGAAGCCCTTTCTCCCAACTTTTTTCCTTATAGAGTGAATGATTTCTTGTGCAATGATGATATTATCACTACTCTGTCTTCCTTGAAGAAAGCTACATTGACTGTCCCTAATTAAATGTTTCATACATTGTCTTAGCTTGTTGGAGAGAAGTTTGGTAATTATCTTGTAGTAGACATTGCAAAGAGAAATCGGGCAAAAATACTTCATAGAACTAGGCTTATCATTCTTAAGGATGAGGGTTTATTTTCAAGGACTATGAATATGTGAAGTTATACGTCTGTGATCCATTTTAGAGAAAAGAGAAGAATGTGTGAAGAACAAATTGCCTTTCAATACTAGAAATGTAAGTCATAAATATTTGTACTCTTTAACATTAAACAAGGCAACTGGAACTTGCAAGTTTCCTTCGGCAAATAGCTTGTATATAAAAGTGGCCTTCTTTAGGACTTTTTGGATGTCTTGGCTGAGCCCACGTCCTTGCCACTTCTTCTTCACTTTCATTCTCATGGCATTTGTTTTGCATTCCAACTCTCAACCACTTAGGTACCTAACATCTAGCCGTGCAAGTACCTTTATTTCTAGAAAAATGATATTGAGAGGCAATTTGTAGATTTGATGTTATATGGCTTTATAAGGCCTATTACAAGTTCCTTTATAAGTCTTATGTTGCTAATTAAGAAGAAAGATGGCTCAGAGAGTGTGTATTTGATTATTTAGAATTCAATCATATTATGGTAGTAAATAAGCTTGGTTTGTAAAATCAAATTGAATTAGCTAGTAAAACTAATAAATTGTTACATTAGTGAACGGGTTGTGTGACCAGTTAGAAATATCATTTTAACCTTAATTGATGTAAATTGCTTAACTCAAAAGCAACCTAGTAAAAGTGTAAAACCCGACCAACTTAATGGGTTAATTGGTTTCATTGATTTGGTTGAAGAAGATAAAAAAAAAGAAAGGAAGGGAAAAGAGAAAGAGTAGTAAAAGAAGACTGATGGAAACTCAAGAAGCCTAAAAATTAAGAAGGAAACCAAAGAAGAAGAATGAAATGAAAATAAAAAAGAAAAAATGAAAAAAAAAGAGATTGCTAGAGTAAAGACTCACTAGAAGATTGAGAAGCAAATTTGCTGGTTTTTGTTTTTTTAAAAAACTTTTGAAGATATACCAAGTCTTGAGTAAGAGAATGAAGGAAGATGAATGGAATAGCTCGGCTGAGAAAATATTGAAAAGAAGATAAGAAAAGAAAAAAGAGCACAACTCACTAGAAGATTGAGAGGAAAATATGCAGTGTTTTTTTTTTTTTTTTAACTTTTGGAGAGAAATGAAATGAAAAGATGGAGAAGTAAATTGTAATTCTATGACATATAGGCTATCTTCTTTCTTAAAACTTGTATTTTCCAAGATTCAAACTTTGAATTTCAATTAGGATAATAAATTCACTTTACTACCATTTGATTAAAAGGAAAAGTATCTTCGCAAGTCATTATAGTTTACCTCAATTTTAAATAAAGTCCCTATGGTTTCAAGCATCTTAATTAGACCCTTATATTTTTAACCATTAGGAATGTTTATCCTTTCACATTGAACATTGTTTAAATCTTTAACAAATTCTTTAAGTCTATTAGTTTAAGCTAATTAGCAGCCAAGTAGATTAGTGTTTTGATGCCATAGCCTGGTGGGAGAGAACAAAATGTTAAATAGTGAGTCTTTACACTCGAGCTCACGTAGATCACATTTGGTCTTTGTTGAAATTGAATAAAGAAGATGGTGTGTAGAACAAGACTAAGATGCCATTGGGCTGTCTTCCTTCCTTCTTGACGATATTGGAGACGTCGTGTAGTATAACATCTTCTAGTTCATGTAGGCTAGAGTTTGCTTAGGCACGCTAGTTTTCTATTTCATCAAACAAAGAAGACACCGCGCAGAACAAGACTAAATGCTTTTGTGCTGTCTTCCTTTGTTGTTGAGCATATAGGTTTGTGCTGAGCATGCAGGCTTGCAATTTGATATGAGTTTAAAAGAAGAGAAAGAAGCTATCACTTTTGAATAATCAAAATTGTGAGCTTCTAACTTCAGTTTCTATTATTTCATGTTGTTATTTTCTCTTCTCATTCCTTGTTTGGTGTTGTTAATTTCCTTAGTGAAAATGGGTTTTAAACATGAAAATGATTTTCTCTCTATTATGTGCATTCTATTCTTTACTTGTGCAAACCATGAGTTTCTTGTTATGTTCTCTTCTCGTTCCTTGTTTCATTTAATGATCATGTTAGGTTTATGTCTACATTTCCATTTTCTTTCATTTTAATGGAATCATAACATGAAAAAGAAATAGCCATTGGTGATGAAATAGATAAGAATGAGGATGAGAATTTAGAGGTTGAGGATGATAATGTTTCAGACATAGAAGCTGAGGATAGTGATGGGGCAAAGTTGAATGATGATTATTGTCATCATTTTGTTAACGCTAATGTAGTTGACAATGTGGGACAAGGCACAGTAGGAATATTTCTAATTTGAATGATTTCAATCTATACAATCAAAGATTTTTCTTACATCTGAGTTGTCTAATGAGAATGTGTTGGATATACTTTTTGAGCTAGAGAATGATAAGCCACATGAAGAGTATATAGTGGATGATGAAGAGGATCAACCAATAACAAGACATAAGAAATAAAATCATGCTAAGATGTGAAAGGAGTTTGAAATTAAGTTGGGAATGGAATTTACTTCAATCACTTAGTTTCAATTGGCAATTAGAGAGTATTGTTTGATGCATGATTATGATGTTATGTTCATAAAAAAATGATAAGGAGAGGTGTTGAGTTAGGTGCAGGAAATAGTGTGGTTTGGTTGATACGTTTTGTCCACTGTCTCCTATTTGTTGTGAAATTTTAGCCATCCTCTTAAAGACATTCATCATTTGATTAGCTATATGCTCTCCTCTATAGCCATTAGCAGCTATGCCTAAATTTGGTAGGCCTAGCTAATTTCTTATAAAATTTACCTATAATCAATAGAAGGGTGAAACTATGGTATGAGCATTGCATCAATAAGCTATATGCTAATGATAAAAGAACACGACAAATGGTAGAAATATAATATGAATTGTATGATTTATCCTAATAACTTCTCTAATGCAATGATGGGAGTACTTTGGTACACCAATAATATGAGAGTGTCCTATATACCAACCACAACATAATATAAGCCCAAAGGAGAAAATGATAGCAGAGCTTAAAAGATATGTTTTCCACTAAAAGGAATGTTAAACAAAACAAAATTATGAAGTACAACAAAAAGCCTACCAATATACAGTTCTCTATTCTAGCATACTTATTAGTTACCAATTTTAATATATGAATCAATTCTGCAATTTTATATCACATTGAAAAGTTTAGAATTACATTTCTACTAAAAGATCACTACTCATAAAATGAATGTAGTTTATACAAGATACCATAAGTCTTATAAAGAAGGGGGTGGATTCAGAATAGACATCCATAAGTGAGAAATTTAATCTTGTGCTAACTCTTCCTTTAGCTTGTTGAAGTGATGATGTCATTGTGTTTTGGTCCAAAAATGCTTTCATTATTCATTTTAGGAATCATTCATCATTCTTTTTTTTTTACATTGGAATTTGAATATGTATGATTTTCATCCATGATGAGTCATCAGTTAGATTTGCAATAGTTTCTATCATAATGAGCTGACTAGAATATGAAATTAATTTGATTAATTTTTGATTAATAGCCTAAAAGGAGAATAATCCTTTGTCATAATGATGATTATTCCAATCATCTTGTTCCCTCCATAATGAGGCAAATTGATATTGATTGAATCTTCCTTTTATACGAAGATATCCCCTCACTATAAATAGTGACGAAGTGCTGAAGGTAGAAGTACCCAAGAGCAAATAGTTCTCTAATTCACTTTTCTCTCCCTAGCTCTCTTTCTCTTTGGTGTATCTGCTGTGCACTATAGTCTAGGCTCTAGTAGTCAACATTGCGTCAGTAGTTCAGTAGAGTCAATTACGCATGAATTTGGGAAGATTTTGACCTGACTCCATATTCACTTGATTATTTATTTAATAATCCTTTAGTTTAGGCCACGATATTTAAAGTTTCCCACTAATGTATTGTACTACAAACTCTTTATTACACAAAATGCTTCAAGTTGAGTTTCATTTATTAAGTTTTAGTCTTCAATAACTCTTTTTGTTTTTAGTCGTCAGGATAAATAATTAAGAAGTGAATATGCAATCTTGGGCCAATTTGAGATTTGAAAAGTACATTTCATTTAAGTTTTAAAACAAACTTTTGACAATGACTATAATAAACTAAAGTAGAATGATGATTAATGACAACATAATGAAGAAAATTTCAAAACACTTTAGCGTGACAGGTGTAGAGACTTTAGGTCTCACAGTTACTAGGTTTGTAGCTTTTTCTTGTAATTTACTTATTAATTTCAATGACCTTTTGATCAGGTTCCAAAAAAAAAAGAAAAAAGCCATTAGCATAAATGAAAAAGAAAATTTAGCAAGAAGATATGTTTTGTAGACAAACACTTTTAAGAAGATTCAATCCAACAATTTGAAAAAAAAAAGGTTCTCAATATGATTTAAAACCATTAACATAAACATAACTTGTAACCAAGTTTCACAATCCCAAAAACATTGCTAACTTCTTGCAAAGTTCAGTTTTCTATCAATCATAAATTGATTCAAACTTAATTTCTAAACAAAAATAAAGTACTATCAGAAATAATGTAGAACATTTGGTGGGACTAGTTAGATACGATTTAGGACATTTGTTGGGCGCTAGAGCACATGAAATTAAATTTGACATTAACTAATCAACAAGTATATATTGATTCCATGCCAATTTCCAACAAAAAGCATTTGATCTTATTATCATTATGTTATTGTTATGGGCATCATTTTTATTGTTATGGTTAGCATTATCGTTATTGTTATGGTTATTGTTATTAATATACATGAGATTCAACAAACCTTGCCTTTTATTGATTTGTTTAGTTTTGATACAAAAATATAAAAATGCACAATGCTAGATTATAATGCACATATGCACTAAATGGTGTGAAATCATATAAATTTAACTTATATAACGGCATAATTCTCAATTTATATACTGTCATATCAACTTTTTTTATTTTAAAACATTATACTTATATTAACATGGTTTTGATATTTTAAATTTTTTTATGTGACTATCTAATTAAGTCAATTTTGAGTATTATTGGCCTGATTGGAGGCAGCTTTTTCAAATGGAGTTTATATGTTCACACAAGCTCAAGACCTAGTGTGTGCTTTAGTCATAATCATTTTCATTAAGATTAATGCCTATTGGATGTTATTTTAAATTTTCACTGACCGTTACATTTTTTTATGATTATTGGGAAAATGTTACAAGTTTAACTTTTATAAAACAAATAAAAAAAATGAGTGCCAACAAAATGTTTTACATAATTAATATTAGCATGATTCTTTTATATATATATATATATATATAATATTATATTATAAGCATGAATTATTATATGAGAAAATTTGAATAGAGTCAACAAAAAAAATAGTAACATTGAAATGTATAAAAGTCTCAAAAATATAATCAATGATTACACTAATATTATTCTAAGCAAAGTCTCCAAAATATATATTTGAAAAACTTAAGGAAAAATTTAATTAGAAAGATTGCCAAACTGATGCCACATTCAAGATGCAATGTGTGATTACGTTGTGCTGTCATCTCAACTGTACTTTCTTCAGATAATTTTAACAAGTTCTTTGTATTATAGCTTGTATATTATTCTTCAATTGTGTTTCCATTCATATCTTACATTGTCTTGTAACTTGGCAGCCTCTTTCTTGATATTATTGTTTATGATATATTTCCACTTTATGTAGTGGAAGAAAGCCACTAGTTCAAGGATATTCTAAGCCCATCAAATAATATTTACCTATATATGACAAAAACAAAAGCCTTTTATTTATACATAAGATAATAAAATATAAAACATTTTGTTTAAAAATATGCCTTTAGAAGGACATGGAAAATTTAATTTAGAATTGGTAATTAATTGACTTAAACTTTAGACTCAAGAACAGTGCATTCCCAACCTGAATAAACATCAATTATCATATCTTCTTACAATGAAAAAAACAAAAAAAAAACCATGGCAATCTTTTAGAACTATTAAGTATCATATCTTCTTATAATGATACGGGTAACATAGTGATAGCTCACCATAATTTAAAATCCCATAATGTGTTATCTCACAAAAAATAACACTAATTGAAATAGCATCATAATTGAAAGAGAATGCAATTCATAAATTCAATCAAATCTTTTTTAAATAGACTTATAAAAACTTAAATGACGAAATCCTAGCTAATCTAGGATTTCAAATGGGTAGATAATATCCTAATGGACATATTTTATCCTTATTTTAATTTAAAACAAAATAAAGTAATTTTTCAACAATTAAATTTGACCTTAAAATAAGATAAACTAATTTTCTAAAATTAAATATGAAATTAAAATAAGATAAATAAATTTCTTAAATTTAATAAACTAAACTAATTGGACTCATGTGTTGAGTATTTTTTGTTAGGCCTAATATGCTAAGAGTCTTTCATGGGTATTCTAGAATTCAATTTTCCTTTAAGGCTCCTTGATTATATAGGGCATCCCTAATTAGTGAATTTAGGGCTTCTTTCTTCTTCTTGGCTCTGGATCTGGTTATTAGTCCTCTAATGCTTTGCAATGAATCAAATGTATTACATGTTGGATTCTAACTCTCCCTTGAATCCCATCATTCCCTCCCTCTTGAAAAGGACTCGTCATTGAATTACATGTATCAAATAAATAAGGTATGCAAGATTATGGCCTAATTTGCCTCATCCAAATGTATACTTATGTGTTGGACATTTAATATAGTGATTTGGGCTCCTAACACATATTATAGCTTCTTGATTATGAATACTCTATTTGAGTTTTCCTCTATTTGAATGACATGACTTTAGGTGGATTGATGACATAGCATGTCACCTAAGACATGGTTGCCACATATGTTGCCATGTAGGGCTTGATTGCCACATAGGATGCCATCTTGGATTTCACCTAGGATGACATCTTGGATGCTAAGTGGGTTACCGCACAGGATCATACCATTCTCCTACTTCTAAAGAAGAGTCATCATCAACTCTTGAGGATCTTTAAATGGTGAGCTTGCAAATTAATTATCTACTTCTATTAATTCATAATCAAATCCTTTAATGTAATTGGAAAAAGATTGATTGAATGTTAATGGATAAAACTTTCTCAACCTCTCCCACTTGTTCTTTTTCAACTTTTGGCTCCTTTTCTTTATTTTTCTCTCCCTTTTTTTTTCATTCTCTCATTTTTCTTCCTCAAACTCATTTTCACTTTCTTGAATATTTCCATTCAAGTCACTCTCACTCTTGTGTTACCTTTTCTCTTCATGTTTAAGGGGATTTCCATCAATCATAAATATGGTACTTAGAATAAAAAGGGATTCATCCACACATTTATTTTTATAATTTTCACAATTAAACTTTTCTTCCTCCTTTGTTGATTCAATTTATAGCTCATTATTAAGGACAAAAATATCCATGGATCTAATCTCCTTTGAATTAGAGCTAGTCTTTGAACGTATCTTTTTCTTGAGTCTTTATCTACCTGATGTTGCACTTTTAGATAATAGATGATAACTAAAGCTTCAGCAAGTGAAGGTACTTCACCATCATATCTACACTTTGAATCCTCCTTGGCCTTGTATAAACTTAGCTTCTTCTTAGGCCTTAGAATCCTTCAGTTTAGAGGTTGATCTTGAGTCCCTCTAATTAGAAGTTGAAGGTTTCCATTATTTCTCCTAAAATCTTTTCTCAATCTTGATGGCCTTGTGCACGAGCTCTTCCTTATCTATAAAGGGTACATATCCATTTTGTCTTTGATTTTTAGCCAAAGCCCATTAGTAATTCAAGTCTTTGAAGTGTCATCATCTTCATATATTCTAGCTTGCATTTAAGTTGATCAAGCTCATGTACAAAATCCTTCTTGGTCATTGAACCTTGGTTGAACAATTACATCTATTTTAACTCCCCACATTAGTAGTTAGGCATGTAACATCCTAAAAATTTTAAGACTCAAATTTATTTAAAAAAATAAATAAAAATAAAATAAAATATCTATAATTAAATTAAAATTTAGAATAATTTAATAGAGGCCCAAAGTTTGAATTTTACTAAGCAAAAGTTTGGTTTTATTTGATTTTTAACTATGGGAAAAATTACCAAAGTTGACCCGGGCTTTTGTGCAATAATAAAAAAATGTTGGGCCCTTTCTTGTAATTTTCCCCAAAGTTTTTGACCAGCATTTTAAGGAGCAAACTGATGCAGAAACGCAGAGAAAATGAGAAAGGAAGCAAACGCACAAACGGGAGAGAGAGAGAGAGAGGAAGAAGAGAAGAGAAAGGGAGGGAGTTAGGCTTGGATCTAGGAGTCTTTGCGA
Source organism: Prosopis cineraria (assembly GCF_029017545.1). Lineage (NCBI taxonomy): Eukaryota > Viridiplantae > Streptophyta > Magnoliopsida > Fabales > Fabaceae > Prosopis > Prosopis cineraria. The sequence goes on from NW_026556835.1 coordinate 21,828, forward strand.
CCGTTGCGAGCTCGGCTACACGATAGGTAAACTCCCTACTTCAATCCTCTTCTCTTTTTCTTGATTTTCTTCAATTTTTGGAGAGAGGAAATTTTTGGATTTTGATCCCAAAGGCTTTATTCTTGTAAGCTTTTGTTTCTTTGGATTCTAGGGAGCATGTTTTGAGTTTCTATATAGTGATCTAATGTTTTGAGTGAATAATTGGATGAAAAGAGGTGTTTTGGGCACAAAATAAACCTTGAGAAATTGGGTTTTTGCTCCTCAATGGTTTAAGCCTATTGATTTAGTTATAATTTTGCTATTTGAGCCCAATAAGATTTAAATTAAGGTTTGGTTTTCATTATAAGGGCTAATGGTGAAAGTTGGTGGCACTAAGTAAAGGTTTTTAATTGATTAAAAAAAATTATATAAATTGAAAATTAGCCTAGTGATGGCTAATAAATGGTTTTGGTGGTTAAGTGATACTATGTGAATGGTTGGTTTAATATATGGACCATTAGGGTGGATTATGACTCATTGACCTAAGTTGTGTGGTATAAGTTATAGTCTTCATTAATACTATTTGTCATGATAAGTGATGTGGATCACTTATATGTTGTAGAAAATTGTTGGTGGAACTTATTGAGAAGTAAGGAACAAGCCGAGCCCTATTTTGTACAAGGGGAACCCTTTTAGTACCAAAGGGTTGAGGTAACAGGGGAATTTATATTTCTTATTACTTTGTTTTAGCTATTTTTGAATAAATATTACTAGTTATCATGCATTACATGTTTTAAAAGATTAAATGTGCTTTATAAGGGGTTATGGGGTACTACTTTGATTATAGTGCAAATATGTTTTCTAATTGTTTAATAACAATGTTTTTATGGAAATGAGATTTATAAATATTATACTACTTTAGAGTGTTGAATGGTCAATACTCAGGAAAGGTAGACAAGAGTAAAAGGCATGATCTCGGTGGGAGTTCACCAATGAGAAGGTGTGGATTTTTGATATTCTATGGCACACTGTCAGTACTCAGTGTTGTCTTACGTATTGTGGGCTCAGTGCACTAAAGTGGTTAGTGTATTGAGTGTTCGACACCTCTCAGTGGGGGAGGGAATCCAACATATGAAGTGTGAGGTTGAGTGCCTAGGCCAAGGTAGCCCTCACATGGAAAGTAAGTTGGGCTGGCTCTGGGAGGGAGTTAGCTTCAACTGCTTAGGATTCACGTCGAAGGGGCATAGGAGGTTCGGTGGATTAGATCATGCCTTAGATTATGTTTTGTGCCTGTGGAGGTACAAGTAGGTATAAGGTTTACCTGCGAGTTAAAGAGTGCCAGGGGGCATTCTGTTGGTCATGAAAGGCCATACCGGCCTAGGTCATGCATTCATGCATTTTAAATGGCTAAATTATATACTATGTTGAATTTATTATTCATTTATTTAATTATGGCTTACTTTGTAATAATCAATATAGATTTCACTGTTACTGAGACTGTGGTTGTCTCACCTTTCTTTTCAATATTCTAGGTCCAGGCGAAGGATCCAGTGGTGGACGGGGAAAAGAGCAAAGCTAGGGGTTTGCTTGTGATTTGTAAAGAACTGCAACCCCTTTCTTTTGAGCAAATATATTGTAATGTATTTAAGATTAGGGTGCCAGTAGGATATGATTATGTGTGTGTGTGTGTGAATATGTGTGGATTGTGTGCTTGTGTATGAATTTTTGTCTGTTTGCAGACTTGTGGCTAGGAAACTTGGTTATGGTGTGTGGTTTTGATGGATTTACTTAGTAGACCAAGTTTCTATTAGAAGCAGATCTTTATTTTGATATATATGTGATTTTATAAGCAAATGCAAAGTGGTTGCATTGCAAATGGTGTGCTATGGGAAAACATACAGCTTGGATAGAGAGAGTGGGTGCGTGGGCCCCACAAGGAGCTCTGAGCCAAGTGAAATGTTTAGCATATGTATTTATATAAATACATGGTATTTGGATTGATTTGTGACCACTCTTGTATGATTTGTACATTTTGGGGGTTTAGGGTCCATTTTGGGAAATGGCACCCGGGTGGTCAAATTTTGATGTATGGGGGTTTTCCATCATTTGAATGTTCTATCAAGTGTTTTTAATCTTATTTGACGTGTCCAAAGTGTTTCCACAGGTTTGTGACCATTAGGATGGGATTTGGACAATTTTGAAAATGGTTTTTACCAAAAAGCTGCACTTTTACATCCGGGTGTCCAAATCTTAATCCGACCGTTGGATTTCTCTAAAATTTAGGTCACAAGTAAAACCTTTTATAAGCTTCGTGTGGGCTTTGGAATCACGTCGATCGGATATCGGACGGAGAAATGACGCACTCCGGAATTTGGTCTGGAGGTGCTGTCATGACAGCATTAAATTGCTGTCATGACAGCTACAGTGTTGATTTTATAACCTGCACAAAATTCAATCCGTCCGTTGGATCTTTTCAAAATTTAGTATGCTAATAGTATTCTTTAAAAGTGATATGTGGGCTTTGGAATCACTCCGATCGGAGGTCAGATGATGAAATGGTGCACTCCGAAAGTTGGTCCGGAAGTGCTGTCATACAGCTTTTTAGCTGTCATGACAGCAAAAATAGTCAATCTTTTAACATGTCTAATTTTTAATCCGACCGTTGGATCTTTTTAAATTTGGTACACTTATAGTACCCTTTGAATGTGACGTGTGAGCTTTAAAATCACTTCAATCGGAGGTCGAATGACGGAACACCGCCTCCTGGAGTTGGCCCAGGAGGGCTGTCATGACAGCAATAAATTACTGTCATGACAGCATCTTTTTATTCCATTTTCATCTAACTTGCTTCCGTGCGCTATAGGTAGAACCTATAATTATTTTAAGGTTTTAAATGATTTATTTCTTAAGTTGGTTAGAGGATCAACTCCTTAACCACACTTAGTTTGTTTGAATTATGTGATTTTTGGATAACACTCAAGGCAAGTGTTACAAGGCACATGTTTCTCATGTACTTCTTAAGCTTTTCCCAAGATTCTGGAGGCTCTTGTTGATATTTAATGCTTCATCAAGAAATCTTCTGACTATATTAGTGCATAATTAGAAAATGACGAATAGTGATTTTTCCATCCTTTTTATTAGGAATGTCAATGGATCAAAATTTTGTTACATTTTAAGTTCCCAATCAAGATAGAGTTTGGATTTGGATTACCCTTGAATGGTGTATATTTAACCTTTTCATCAGAAAAAAAATTTAGATTGAGATTTCCATATTCTGGAATGAACTTCTTTTTTACTGTATCTACTCTGTTCATCTCCTTCGAAAACTTTCATTTCTCTAAGTTCTCTTTCAAGTTGAGTAAGCTTCTCATAAAGAGCCTTAACATAATCAACTTTAGGTTTCTAGGAAGAGTTTTTGTAACACTTGCCCTGAGTATTATCCACAAATCACATAATTCAAATAAACTAACTGTGGTTAAGGAGTTGATCCTCTAACCAACTTAAAAAATAAATTATTTAAAACCTAAAAAAAATTATAGGTTCTACCTATAGCGCATGGAAGCAAGCTAGACAAAAATTGAATAAAAAGATGTTGTCATGATAGTAATTTATTGCTGTCATGACAGCCCTCTTGGGCCAACTTCCAGGAGGCGCCGTTCCGTCATTCGACCTTCGATCGAAGTGATTTTAAAGTTCACACGTCACATTTAAAGGGTACTATAAGTGTATCAAATTTTAAAAAGATTCAATGGTCGGATTAAAAATTAGACATGTTAAAAGATTGACTATTTTTGCTGTCATGATAGCTTTAACAGCACCTCCGGACTCACTTCTGGGGTGCATATTTCATCAACCGACCTCCGATCAGAGCGATTCCAAATCCCACATATCACTTTTAAATAGTACTATTAGCAGACCAAATTTGAAAAGATCCAACGGACGAATTAAATTTCATGCATGTTGCAAACATTAATATATATTGCTGTCATGACAGCACCTTTGCGTCATGACAGCTCCTCCGGACCAAATTTTAGAGTGGCGCCGTTTTCTTGTCTGATATCCGATTGAAGTGATTTTAAAGCCTACACGAAGCTTATAAAAGTTTTTACTTGTGACCCAAATTTTAGAAAAATCCAATGGTCGGATTAAGATTTTGGACACCTGGATGCAAAAGTACAGGTTTTTTGGTAAAAACAATTTTCAAAATTATCCAAATCTCATCCTAATGGGCACAAACTTGTGGAAACACGTTGGACATGTCAATAGGACGAAAAACACCTGATAGAACATTTAAATGGTAGAAAAACCCTTTATACCAAAATTTGACCACTCGGGTGCCATTTCCTAAAATGGACTCTAAACCCCCAAAATGCACAAATCACACAAGAGTGGCAAAAACTATTCCAAATATCATATACACATATGAATACACATGCTAAACATTTTTACTTGGCTTAGAGATCTCTGTGGGGCCTACGCACCCACTCTCTCTATCCAAGGTATAGTTTGCCCATAACACACCATTTGCAATGCAACTACTTTGTATTTGCTTGTGGAATCACATATATATCAAAATAAATATTTTCTTGTAGTGAAAACCGGGTCTACTAAAGAAAGTCCATCAAAACTACATACCATAGCCAAGTGCTTCCGAGCCACAAGTCTACAAGCAATCAAAAATTCATACACAAGCCATAGAATCTACATATACTCACGCACATATATATATAATCATATTCGACTGGCACCCGAATCTTAAATACATTATAATAGATTTGCATAAAAGAAAGGGGTTGCAATTTTTACAATTCACAAACAACCCCTAGCTCTACTCCTTTCCTCCGTCCTCTAATGGGTTCCTTCGCCTGGACCTAGAAGATTGAAAAGAGAGGGTGTGAGAAACCACAGTCTCAGTAACAGAGAAATCTACATTGATTATTACAAAGCAAGTCATAATCGAATAAGTGAATAATAAATTCAACATAGTATAATTTAGCCATTTAAAATGTATGAATGCATGACGTAGGTCGGTATGGCCTTTTATGACAACAAAAATACCTCTGGCACTCTTTAACTCGCAGGTAAACCTTATTCTTACTTGTACCTCCATAGGGACAAAACATACTCTAAGGCATGATCTAATCCACTGAACCGCCTATGCCCATTCGACGTGAATCCTGAGCAGTCAAAGCTAACTCCTTCCCAAAGCCACCCGACTTACTCTCTATGTGAGGGCTACCTTGGCCTTAGGCACTCACCTCACACTTCATATGTCGATTCCCTCCCTCACTAAAAGGTGTCGAACACTCAATATACTAACCCCTTTAGTGCACTGAGCCCATAATACGTAAGGCACACTGAGTACTAGCAGTGTGCCATGGAATATCAAAAGTCCACACTTCTCATTGGTGAACTCCCATCAAGATCATGCCTTTTATTTGTGTCTACTTTCCTGAGTATTGACCACTTCAACACTCTAAGGTAGTATAATATTTATAAATCTCCCTTAAACGGTTCCTTAGCCGATCTACGGTACCCTTACTTAGTTACGCTTCCTTAAGTGTAACTTCTATTCCTTATGATTAAAATACATGTAAACAAATCTTGTTTCCATAAAAACATTATTGTTAAGAATTAGAAAACATATTAGCACTATAATCAAAGTAGTACCCCATAACCCTTATAAAGCACATTTAATCTTTTAAAATATGTAATGCATGGATAACTAGTAATATTTATTCAAAAATAGCTAAAAACAAAGTAATAAAAAATATAAATTTCCCTGTTTACCCTCAACCCTTGGTAGCAAAAGGGTTCTTCTTGTATAAATAGGGCTCGGTTTATTCCTTAACGGCCGAACACAAATTCCACCAACATTCTACAACATATAAGTGATCCACATCACTTATCATGTTAAATAACATAATGAACAAACTATAACTCATACCACACAACTTAGGTCTATGAGCCATAATCCACCCAATGGTCCATATATTAAACCAACCATTCACATAGTATCACTAACCACCAAAACTATTTATTAGCCATCACTAGGCTAATTTTCAATTATATTAATTTTAATTCAATTAAAAATCTTCACTTAGTGTCACCAACTTTCACCATTAGCCCTTAAATGAAAATCAAACCTTAATTTAAATCTTATTGGGCTCAAATAGCAAAAATATAACTAAATCAATAAGCTTAAACCATTGAGGAGAAAAACCCAATCTCTCAGGGTTTAATTATGCCTAAAACACCTCTTTTCATCCAATTTATCCACTAAAACATTAGATCACTATATAGAAACTCAAAACATCCTCCCTAGGATCTAAAGAAATAAAAGCTTACAAGAATTAAAGCCTTTGGGATCAAAATCTAAAAATTTTCTCTTTTAAAAATTGAAGAAATCAAGAGGAAGGGAAGAGGATTGAAGTAGGGAGTTTCCTATCGTGTAGCCGAGCTCACAATGGTCGCATAACCTCCTAGATCCAAGCCTAACTCTCTCTCTTTCTCTTCTCTTCTTCCTCTCTCCCTCTTGTGCGTTTCCTTTCTTTCCTTGTTCTGCATTTTCTGCGTCCATATGGCTCTTTAAAATGCTGATCTATGCCTTGGAAAAATTACAAGAAAGGGCCCAACATTTTTTATTATAGCATAAAAGCTCGGATCAACTTTGGTAATTTTTTTCAAAGTTAAAAATCAAATAAAACTAAACTTTTGCTGAGAAAAATCAAACTCTAGACCTCTATCAAATTATTCTAAATTTTAATTTAATTATATATATTTTATTTTATTTTTTAAAATAAATTCGAGTCTTAAAATTTTTGGGATGTTACAGTTTTCCCTTGAGAGAGAATATTGTACTTGAAAGATTAGTGTAACAAAGGAAAAAAAAAATAGACCTTGCAGTGTTTCACTCAATGAAATGTTACTTGTGTTTATCACTCTTTTAATATATAATTAAACAATCTTCACTCAAATTTGATTTGGCAACATTCTAGGTGAGAAACAACAATGCGAGATAACAATTATGGTGAAACCAATGTTAAGTTACAAAGAAAGTGTAAAAAATGAGATATTATAAGATATGTGAGATAAAATAATATTGGATAGGATATGATAAGATAAGATATGGTGGATAAAATAATATGAGATAAAAGAAGATATGGTAGATAATATTTACTAAATTAGAAAAATATACTAACTTTATCTTTTATAAGATTGAATCTCTGCTCGCTCTCTCTTTATTAACTTTTTTTTTTCAGATCAACTTTCTTTTCAACTCTTTTTTTTCTTTCAAATTTTTTCTTTTGCATCTTGTTTCATGCACTATTTTTTTCCATAACGGTGATGGCTTTTCCTTTTGAAGCATATTGCTCTTTGTTTCAATCTAAATATGTAAGAGAAAGAGATATAAAAATCAATAACAAATCAAATGAGTTTTTTTCACAAAAGAATGGAAGGAAAAATATAAATAGATTTAAAAAAATAGATGAATGATATATGAAAGAAAGGATGAATGAGTTAGGTGATGAATATGATAAATAATGAAGACACAATGAAAATGAATGATATATAGAAGAAATGAGCAAATGAGAAAGATGAATATGACAAATAATGAAGAATACAATGGAAGAACATGATAGATGGACACACCTTGAAAGAGCAACCAAGGCACTGAATACTAAATGATACGAGTAACCGAATGATAGCTTACAATAATTCAAAATCTCATGTGTGTTATCTCACAAAAAAACAATAGTCAAATTGCAAGAAAATTGAATTCATAAACGTAATAAAGTCTTTTAAAAAAAATATAAAAGGTTGAACTATCTAAGTAAACTTCTAAAAACCTAAATGATGTAATCTTAGCTAATCTAGGATTCCAAATGGATAGATCATATCCTAGCAGATATACTTTATCCTTATTTGAATTTAAAACAAAATAAACTAATTTTCCTAAAGTTAAATTTAACCTTAAAATAAGATAAACTAATTTTTTTAATTTAAATATGAATTTAAAATAATAAGATAAAATAATTTCCTAAATTTAAGAAACTAAACTAATTGGACTCATGAGTTTAAGTATCTTTGGTTATGGTAAGAGTCTTTATTAGGTCTTCTAGAATTCCATTTCCTTTTAGGTCTCCTTGATCATGTAAAACATCCTTAATTAATGAATTTATGACTTCTTTCATCTTGTTTATAAATCTAGTCATTAGTCCTCCAATACCTTGTAATGGATCAAAAGTACTAAGTGTTGGATTCTAATTCATCTCTTGATTCCCATTAGATAATGTGACAAATGTTATGGATAATGCTTCACGAAATGCATCATATAAGTTGCCAAAAAAAATATAAAAAGAAATTTTGCATGTAATGTCAACAAAAGTACCAAAAAATGTCATTTATGAGGAACTTTGAGATACAAAATTATGTGAGGCCTTATGGGGTAGTGGATCCCTCATGGGCATTTCTAGATTACTGGTAGAGTTTTGACTTAAAATAAACAAAATTCCAACTTTTAAAATCAATTATCAATGAGTAAATGAGAAGTTAATTCTCTATATCCATGACAATGACCATGAGGAATCTACTAATTATGATCATGGTTTTGTGCATGATAACTACAATGAGCATGTTGGGAGAAGTAAACTTTCTATGGTGAGTCAACCAAAACAAGTCAAGGAATCAGGGTGTTGTTATAATCCATACAACAACAAATATAATAAGGGTTAGAAGGATAACTCTAATATCCACTAGAGGAATTGTGGAATGATTACAAGAAACATTGAAACATAAACAAAAGCAATTGTCTCTGACAAACTTGATCACTTATATCATAATTGAAGACACCAACTGAAAGGTTGTTTGCACTATTAGAAGCAAGGAATGACATTTAAAGCTAATCTGGTGGAGACAAAGCCTCACCACAAGTGGTATGAGTCTAAAAAGAACAACAAGAAAAGTATAAAAATTTGATTACAAAA
>NW_026556836.1:0-30770 GCF_029017545.1 Prosopis cineraria
AAAAAAAGAACAAAGAACAAAGATAAGAGCCATGTTGTATTAAGTGGTCAAAGAAGATTTGGGCCTTGTTGGGCTTTCTTACTTAAAAAGAACAAAGATTTGGGCTTTCTATTTTTTTAAACAAGAAAATATGTGAGGAAAGATATTTGGGCTTTCTTAAGTATCAAAAGCAAACTTTCACTCTCTTAAATTGTTATCATGCTCTTGGTCCTTTTAACTCACAAATTTTCTTATTAATCCTTTAAATTTCAAAGTATAGTTTTTTTAAAAAAAATTCTCCATCAACAACTTGAAGTAACTTAACAAAAACTACTTCCATGCAATTTTTCAAGCCAACTAAAAAAACTCAGCTCACAATTGTAGTGTTAACTAAATCCATCTGACTTTCGAAATATATTTTTTTAAGAATATTAAATTTAATCAACCTCAAGGAACCTAGACTAAATACACACGGACACCAGCATATACTCATGTAATATAAAATTAATAAATACAACAACAGTGAGCTGGATTTTTTCTTGAGTGAAAGAAAGCCCCACAATTTTATTCAACTGGATCACACAACATCAATCTACCTTACCATCTCTCGTTCATTAGTGATAAAACAACAAATCATAGGCATGCAAGATCCACGAGTATGGACATAGGACACACACCACACACTATATTTTCTACTGGAAATGGTGTCTTCTCAAAAAGCATGCACATACAGAAGCAATACAAAATAGTGTTGTGCATAAACCTTTTATGCATAATGAGCCTCAATCTGAGTCCAAATTTTCCATCTTGAGGGGATGCCGAGCATCCGCATAATTTGCAACGGCAGTGCTAGTCACAGTCAAGAATTGTTTAGCCAGTTCAAAGCTCTTTCTAGTTGCCAACCACAAAGTGCAGAAGAATCCAATCCAACCTGAATCATTAGTTTCAATATTTCAAGTTAGAAAAGGAAACATTGTAGTGTTAGCGCAAAAGGGAAGCAACATTATAGCAAATCCACCAGGAGAAACTTAAAACATTATCTAATGGAAGCAAGAAGATATTGTTGCAATGCTGTTGTATGGTGATGCCAGAAAACTTCTTCATGGGCAATTTCTGTCCCCACATATGCCTAGTAATTTTGTTAGTGACATCAAGGAAAAGTCCCTGGACATTCTGGTCTGTAATGGATGTTTTAACTGGTATGCGCAGCAATCAATATTCAAACCAGTCAACCTTTATTAGTTATTGATACCTATAAAAAGTTCGATAGCTCGTACTTTACAAGCACATGTGCTTAGAATAATTGAAAACTAATACAAAATTGTAGACATTGGTCCGTTAGATAATTGTCATGTCTTGCAGACTAAAATCTATCTTTATTGGGCAGGGCAATAAACAAGCACAGTCACTGACCTTACAGGTCTACTGATAGAAAAACACTATCTCTGATTCAGTTCAGCTGAAATTCATTTACTTAAACTCCTATTTAGAGTTACAAATTCATAAAGGCACATGTGCCGTGAAATAGTTAAAAAGTTTAAGCCAGAACGCCAGATCAGATTACTATGAAGGAATCGAGGCAATCAAACAACTTATTACCTGTAGTTATGAGTATAGCCACAATTGCCCAGAATGAAGCAGTGCAAATAGCAAATATGGCTATCGATAATGCTCCAATATATATAGCTGTTACAGATGCGAAGAAAAGGGCCAAGAATCCTCCCGCTACTGCCAAAGACACAAAAAGGGAAATAACAATGGCATTGAAAGTTGCCGCCAGAACCAAAAGCAGAAAGACAGACAACCCTGTCAAGGAAACAAGAGTGATTGTCCCAACCTGCAACAAACAGGGAAGCAAATCATAAGAAACCAAATGAGATATACAACATTCAAAGCAATAGAAAAAAAAAAATAACAAACTATATTTTCTTGATATGACAACTTCACAGAAGAACGGAAGGTGGAAATTTTGCTGCCAAACAATCTCCTTTCAGAGAGGCAATTATGTATTTATCTGTCTTGCTCTTACATAGCTAGTGAAAATAATCATGTCAAGATTGTAATTACTAAAGGTTAAGAACAGTTGACATCAAAACTGACACCCAAACATTTTTCCATGTCACCCAGCATGGAAAGGAAACAATTAACTACTCCCCCTTGCATATGAATGGTTGGAATAAATCCCTCTACGAGTATCAATCTTATTATTTAAAAGAAAAAATAAGACCACAAGTTTTGAAACTTAACTGTAAATTTATTTTTGAGGAAAAAGTTGAAACCATTTCAAGACACTTTCAACTTTATGTATAACCACCATGTCAATGTCCGATATATTACCTCTGTTGTGGAATGTGCCATCCTTATGTCTGCTTCTTAAAGGAACACCCAAACAATGAAAGTGCCAGATGACCTATTCTATTTATGAGTCGTAGTCTTAGTCTCCATCAGTAAACCCCAAGTACAAAATGAATATTAGCACAAACTCTGTACTTCTTTATAGAATAGACAGGCAGACAAATTGGTTTGCACAGCTTACGGCCATAACATCAATTCTTGTTCTCAAAATTTTACATGAAAATCCTTCATCGTTTGACTAAAACAAACAACTTACAGGCAACAGAGAAGCATAGTGCAGCAATCCTAGATGGGGAATAGTTCGTTTTGTGGCAATAAAGTATAGGATAAGCAAGATGATGTTTGACTTTGAAATTGCATGGAGGCAATTGAGACGTCCTAAGGTCTACATTGTCATAGGTAATATGGTAAAATCACACACACGCACAAATCATGCATTTAGTACCCATGTACTTAAGGAAAGTTCCATTCAATTTACTCTGGATGACTGTTCAATGAGCCAACCAAAAATTGAAATTTAAAATATCAAAAGATGTTAATAATAAAATGGATGGTAACATCCCATGGATGAATCAACATCTGGAAGCGCAGCATCACATCATATAAGGCTTGGAAATGAAACATACAGAAAAAATAATCAGACAAACCTTTCCAAGGGTTTCAAAAAGGGTGCTGAAGATAAGACTTCTAGCATTTAGATATTACAATGTAGCAGAGTTATCAAACTTCAAATCTAATTGGAACTGCATTGCCAATCAAATACATTCTTTTTTCTCTCGAGAGTGTAAGCTGCGGGTGGGAAAAGAAGGTTTGTGAATAAATGAAAATAAAATTGCATTTGCATCTTCAAAACTCTCACTCACTTTGGCAACTTGAGAACGGGGCAGACATGCTTATCGGTCCTTAGAAAAACAATTAGCCAGGAGTATCTTTCCTAAAGAACATATCTCTTCATCAGCTTTAAATGACTAAGATGTGGTATTCATTGCACAAGGATAAGCCTATGAAATTCAAACTGCAAGAGATTTTGGCCTTTGGTCAAAGAAGAGCAACAGATGAGAAGGCTCAATCCCACGTGTGAAGAATATAATAGGTGAAAGAAAAGGAATAAGAATAATCAAATTGCCACCCAACGGCTACCAACAGAATAAAAATGAAACAATACCGAAGAAGGATCCTGAAAAATCAGAAAACATAGGGTGGCAAGGATCAAAAGCCAAAAATGTTTAGACTTATAGTTTATTATAATCCAGCAAAAGTTGTATGATCCATATCTGGTAATCCACATGAAATTGAACATATCAAGGACGATCGGGACCATATTATTGGCACGGGACCCAAATCCCTCACTGGTTTGTCAAGAACAATTTGAATATTTGATCCCCAAAGCTTGAGCCGGTATAGACGGCCATAAGCGATTTTACTAGAACATGTAACACTGTAAAGAACATCTAGTGGCTTCCTCAGTTGTTGCTATGCTTGCATTATGCAAGCACAAATTGTTGTGAGAACAACAAATTGATAAACCGAAAATCCCCCCTAAATCGCAAGCTTCACATCCAAACGTACATCGAATCAAATTCATTATAAAATCCGACAAGGCATTCGCTTAAGATTCACGGAGTCCACCACATGCGCAAACAAGATTCAATTTAAAATATCACATTCACAATGCACTGCGAAATTTGTGATGTACAACACAGAAGCGACCAGCAATACTCACCGAGATGACAAGGAGAGCCCGGAGAGGGCTGCCTCGACGAGTCCAGAGAAGAACATCCTGACCGGTGTTTCTAGAAGCTTCAGGAATGCGAGGAGCGTACTGAGATACGGAAGTCTTGATCCGCTGCAGTAGAGGTGCACTGTTGCCCTTATGAGCAACCAAAATCGCGGAACCCATATGGTGAAGAATCTCGTACAAGGTCTCCCTCTCCTTTGTGGACTGAAAGGCGCCATCGATGTCTTTCTCTCCGGCGATTTCGACATATGCTCCGTTGGGCTTGGGGTCAACAGTTTCACAGGACTCCGCCATTTTGAGTAGTTTGTTGGAGATGGAAATGGAATAACAGTAAGAATTTGGAAAGGAAGATGAAATATAAAGATGAAGAAGAGAGAAATAACATGCAAATGCAATTAGGGACAACGCAGGCGTGTCCTCTGCTGAATTTAGTCAGGACTCACTCCGGCCTCATTCTGCTATACACGTGGGCTATCATCTGATTTCGTGGCAACCAATCCTTCAAGCAAATTCTTCTCAAATTTCATATTTCCTCTTTTTCAAACTAAATTCAATAGAAGGATACTTTAAAGTGTAAACAATAAAAAAATTATTTTGTTTTATATTTTTTGTAAAATTTAAAACAGTAATATTTATTGATGTTTTTATATTATTATTTTTTCAAAATATCATTTCTTTTTTTATGTTTATTAAATTCATTTTTTTTATACTATGTATATATTCAAACCTTTTGGGATAGTGGGAAGATAATTATTTTTTTGATGAAAATCTTACACGTTTTTATTCAATATGATATATTAGAAAACATAAAAAAAAATCTTAACTGTATTTTTATTTTAAGATTAAATTAGATATTGACTCCATTTCAAAATTATAGGTCTTTTAAGCTATGTGTAAACATATTAAAAAAATGTAATTTATTATTTATCTTTAATTCATTTTATGATTAATAAAAACTAAGGGAATAATTGTTCTCATAGATAATATATTGAGATTATAAATAAAGATTCGATCAAAAAAACAGATTATAAATAAACATATAATACAAAAGTATCAATGAATATTATATTTAAAAGAAGGGTTAGATAGTAATTTGCATCCGAAATTTAAATTATAGGCTGAATAGCAATTTGAATCTAAACTTATTTTTTTGTATATTTTAATCCTTAAACAATCAAATTGGAAACAATCCGGCAGTTAATTTGTTTTGAGTTGACATTGCCAAATTGGCATGCCAAGTATGCAAGTCAACATAGTCAAATGGGCATATTGGTAATTATATTTTCACACTGGAGCCATCTTCCAGTCTGATTCTGCTACTGTGCTACCACCAGATCTCCACCATGAAGACGCAATGCCTTCCCGCCAAGACCGGTCTCTCTCATACTGAAAGCCCCTCCATTGTAGAAATAGCTGAACTTGCAGATTCATTACTGTGAGAAATTAACAAATCCAAAAATGAAGCACTCACTTATCTCAACAGATACACATACCCGCAAGAAGACATTTTCATAAGCTCTGAAAAACGAAGACCACATCCCTACTATAATAGTCATATCCTCGTGAAATACCCCAAAAGATTCAGAGAAGTTTCTGGCAATTAAATATATATATATATATATATATATAATAAAGACCCAAAACTCCGTTCTTAGTAAGGGTTTAATTCAGCTACAAGAGATGGAGTTAGAAGAAAAGAAAGAGCAGGAAATGACCTTCAACCAACGATCGAACCTCGGTGAAGAAATGATTGCAGCAGAAAGGGGTCGAATGGCCATTAAAAAGGGTTTTGGTAACAGGACCCTTCGAAGCAATGGCCATCAAATTCCTTGCCGACATTAGAATGGGTCACAACAGAAGGAAGGATTACCCCCGGCGTATATAAACCCTCCCGCCGATTCGTTTCTGAGCAGAGAGTGTGGGTTCGTCTCCTTCTCGAAGGCCGAGCTGGAGCCGCTGCACCTAAGAAATCGTGATCTGTAGCAAAAACAAAAAACAAAAGAAAAATCCACGTCACCTGCGCATCTGGGCCCAACGAACGGACGTTTTCTCAGAGTCTGAGTTAATAGTGGGTGAGATGATTGTCCCTATATTAATTGTCTAAAATTTAAAATATATCAATTATTAGTATACGGTTTAAATTGCTTTTAAAATTATAATTTAAAATTTAAATTACATATTAATAACATGTAAGATGAAATAATTTTTTTAAAAAAAAAGAACCTGTATTTTAAATTTGAGGGAGTAAAAAGTAAACTTTCTTTTTAAGTTCTAAAAATAAATTATTTTACTTAGAAGCATTGATTTTAGAAGAAATAGTTACTGTTGTTTAAGTATAAGATTTGAAATTTGAATTTGCATGAATGTAAAAATAAATATTACAGCACGGTTTGTAAATTCTTACTCAAGCAATAGAAAAGAAGCTAAAGAAAAATATAATAAACCAAGCCAACTTATTTCCAAAACATTATTTGTTTGGAGATTTTCTAACAAATTCAGCAATGAACAATCCATTCTTTCCCTCTTGTATCAATGACCAAACCATCTTATTAATCAGTATGTATGCCAATATGTACAAACAGTTACACTGTGCAAGAATATGCCTCAAATACTAGAAACACTCTTATGCCTCAAGAGTGGTGATGTATCTCTTCTCTTCAATTATTCTCTTTAAAAAAAATATATGAATACTAGGTAGCGTTGGATACACTTGTATCTCATTCTCACTTGCTAAGGCATTTTGAATACCGTCATTACACTGGATATCAGATGTCAGGTTTGGCATGACAACTGAAAATGTCATAGAAATGATACAATTTAATTAAAAAAAAAAGACAGTTAAAAATGGTATGATATGAAATCCCATATGATTTTCATGGAATTATCTCATATCATGATATCATTCTATGACATTGCAGTAATTTGGATAACACTTGTTAAATTGCATACAAGTGCGCTAAACCTGTCAGATATTCAAAATACCACTCATCAAGATGAATAATCTTAAGATGATACCATGGACAACAACAATTGCTGTTGTTGGGCATTCAATGATAACAACATCAAGTCCCAAGAACTGCGAGGAATGGCCATTCCAAACTCCCTCAGCAAATGACTCATCTTCTTGACAGTTTCTGGTGTAGCTAATCTGTTTCCCTTATCAATAACCTGACAGAAAACATATCTTACAGTATAAAAAGGAACAAAGTTACAATAAGAGGAAGAGAAATCTAGTCTTAGCAATTGGCACAACACTGTACCGCAACATACACAAGAAAAACAGAAGTCCAGTGTCATAGTCTTAATTAATTAGTCTTCCTTCATGTGGCTCTGTCATCAGGAAATATAGAGGTGAAATTCATTGTATTGAGAGCAAAACCGACATTGTCTAATCCACTGGACGAATATTAAATTCCCTGAATGTATATTAGAATAGCAAAGATGAACCAATGGAACAAGAAAAAAGTTCGCTTCATCTTATTCATGCATGCCGAGTGGTCAAGATTTGTCACAAGTGATCTTCTAACTGCACCATATCTTTAGAAGAAGAAACCTGGACTCAGAGAGTCAGAGTTTACATATCTGAATCTACCTTGCCATTTTTGTTTTCCACGAGACATCTTTGATAGGAGGATGTCTCTCCCATTTTTGCTACAAATAACAGTCTACAAGCTCAGTTTTCTACAAGCTGCTAAGTTCTTAAGACACAAATATATCATCTTTGGAAGATTAACATTGCTATTATAAAGAGGACAAAATTGTAGTAGATTAAAACTTGGCAATATCTGAAGATAACGTTTCATCTGCATTTGAACTCATTTGGATATTATTTATGTCTTGGTATATCCATTTCAGTCTAACATGTATCTTAGCTCTTGTTTGTAAGGGTGACAAGGGTTCGGTTTGAGAGTAGAAGATGAAAAACGCTGTCAACTCACCTCAACAAATACTGCAATGATCTTGACAAGATTTTGATTTCCTGGGCCAAAAAGATCGTTATCTGACCTGAAATATAATAACAAACTCAATTAATCAATTACTGCAGCATTGAAAACTATTTATTTTTTTATTGATTAATTATTATTTTCATAAAAGATTCTTCTAATGGGGTGTACTGTTTTCTCACCTTGAAACCATTAAACAGAGCTGTTCATGCATAATCTTGGCCTCACTCAAATCATTTTTAAGGGGCAGGAGGCTTAACCAGACAGGAACAAGCTGCAGATTTATGCAAATGGGGTCAAACCTTTTCTTTATCACTCGGTTATCTCACCTAGAGAAAAAGCAGCATAAGTTGATCATGTATACTGTTTTCAAAGACCACTTCAAATTGCAAGTTTTGGTGAAGAGTAACAAATAATTTTATTATAATCCATAAAACACCCCTTGACATGAAAATGCTTAAGACTTGAAACATGGACAAAGAAATGATTTCCTAACTTACCATGCGATGTAGTTTCAGTTCATTTTGAGCAGTTGGAGTCAACAAGGACAGAATTCCGATCTACTTAGTCAGAGTCTCTAATATTAAGTTGATACTCACTTAAACTTATGATCATACGATGCTATAGATGAAGTCAGCTAATATTTTTATGTAATTCCTAACAACTTTCTTGATAGCAAGATCCTTGGTTCTGCATGCTGTAAACATATTAGTGAAATTGGTTGATAGTGAACTACTTGCAGCTCTTTCTCTCCCTCCCCTCCCCCTCGCTTTTTTCTAATAATGCCAGCACTAGGAACCATGTATAAATTTATATAGACTTTCCCTTATAAATTTTATTTCATTCATGCTACAGAATCTGAAGAGTGCGATGTGACTGCATTCAATCTCTGGCGGACAACTTCTACTTCAGAAACTCTATACTAATGTCAAAAAGAATGAGACCTCCAGCTCACGTCCTAAAATCTGGAAAAGAGCTATGTGCAAAGTGACTTGAGTATATATATCGGTGAATGCAGTTTCAAGATTAGTTAGAACAACAAAATTTCATATCTGAACCATTAAATTTGACATACATATCATACACTTCACTTACAAGGGGAAGCAATATGTCACTGGGCAAAGTCAAGTTTCTAGTTTTTGCACACATATTCCTTAGCTCAGATGACGGAAGCTGAAACATTAGTGGCTAGACGAATTTCTTATTGAACCTCAAAATTAAGTTCTGTGTCTTTTCTTTGTTCCTGTTGTACTATTTCATCCATTGGAAAAAGAATGGTGAAATTCATGTCAGTTGCTTGGGTAACTGGGTTATTTGTTTTTAAGATAAGATTTTAAATTTGTCATTTGGGTCACTAAACTTCAGACTTCTGCGTTTCTATATTTTCTTATTTCACAGTTACTAATGCTTAAAAGCTAAACTTAAGGGCCTTAAATTTTTCCTTTTGATTCATTGGTTAGCAGCTATTAAATAAGATAACTTGAAAAATAATTAAAAATGCCAAGCACATTAATGCATGTCAAGATAGTCATAAAAATAGAAGAACCCAACACATTTGCATTTGAAAAGTCAAGACTTTTAACTGGAAGAAAAGTACTGCGGACATACAAAGATATACTTCATGTCGCGCATAAAGAAAGATTAAAAAAAAAAAAAAACTGAAACCTCATTCAAAATCAACATGCATTAATATAAATGTGATGTTTCTTCTCAATCAATAACAAAAACCCAAGTTTCTCCTGCCAGAAAATGTTGATGGAAGGAAAATATATGTGTGTGTGTGTGTTACTTTTGAAGCATCAATGCTGTCACGGTGGCATATACAGATTCTTCCTAGAGCAGAGACTGCAATATCATTTGCTTTTGCATTCTCCAGAAGTGGTTGGTTTGGATGTTGCATCAAAATGCTGAGTTTAGACAGTATCCCTGAAGAAGAGATGTGGATATAAACCTTAAGAACGAAGATGAAGTTCTTAACAATATTTTAAGTTGAAAAAAAATATATATAAAAAGATACCATTGATGAAAGGCTTGAATTGCAGTGATCCAGACTCCGCCAAAATTCGAATTCCCCGTGTTGCCTCCTGAAAATTTCATATGAAATATCTGCAAATGAAATAAATTCCACAAAAATAAAACCGAGAAAGGGGGAGACAGGAAACCTCTTTAACTTCAGAATTCTCGTCACTGCACGCTTCTAGTAAGATCGGAAGATAATTAACATAGTACCTGCTGAGAAAACAAGAAAAGTGACATCATTTCATTTATTCATGAATTAAACAGGCAAGAAAAGCGTATGAAAGATCGAAAACATTACTCTAAAGCCATTGTAGCACACCGCTCTGCAACAATATTAACAGTTGACAAAAGAATACTTTTTTGTTTAGGAGTCACATCACCCTGCGTGCAGAAAGCTGGGAAGAATCAAATTGAAGGACCACAGAGATGGAGACTGTATTAGTATAGACTAACTTTAGTAAAAAAAGTTCATTTGGATTTTCTTAAAAAAGAAAATTGAGGAATAACAAGATTGGTGCTAATTTAAGGTTAAAAGAACATGCAGTAACTTGTCCATGGAAACTGAAGTCCGGGATAAACAAATAAGAGGATTTTCCCAAGAAGCAAAACATTGTGGCTCCGAAAGAATTCCTGCATGATACGGAAGTCATGGGCCTATGTGTTCTACGAAACTCTGAACCTTTCACTTGCACAATTTTGTTTAGCTACACCCAGATCTTCTGGGTAAAAATTTATTACTTCTTAATGCTATGCGGGAAAAAAAGATTGCATTTATGACGCATCTTAAAAGGCAGGAATGCAGAATCCCATAGAAGTATAGCTTTCTACCTGCAACAATACCAGCAACTTCCTTATTACAGTATCCGAGTCCGGATACCAGAAAAAGCTATCTGGAAGAGTGTTCTTTAGGAAGTATAGCATTGCAGAAGCAGCATGTTCCTATTAAAGAAATATAAAATTATAATTGTAATAATAAAAAATCTATAATGAAGTGGTACATGTAATATCAATGTCGCACTTGGTGTAGGAGTGAAAATGAAAGGAATGGAGAATGGCTGCTTGCATAAAAATTTCACAGCAAGAGTAAGAATCAATTAGATGAGAAAAATAATTTTCACACACATTCCAATAATTCAAAAGCACGGAGAAAAGTTGAACTGGACAAGGAGAACTAGACAGTCTAACTAAAAAAGCAAGAAGCTGTAGTTGTGTCGAGATTTGTTGTGCCAAAGCAGTTGTAATGATACATCAGTTTAGTTACGTCAAGAATTATACCGTAAGTTGGAGGGTGCACATCTCAACTGATAGTGATGAAAAGTCCATTTAGTTATGGCTGTCTCGCCACAAAATACTCATTAGTTCAAGATCTTCACTATTAATAATATGCCAAGATCTAGAAGAAATGAATATAAAATTAATTAAAATCAATCCATTCAAACGACATCTTAGTTGTTGACCCTGCAATCATCTACACACACACACACACACAGACAAAATCACATCTCTCGCACCTTTACTGTGTCATTCTGTTCAGTGTCAAGTGCCGTGACAAATGCAGGCAAAAGCCTAGAATGATAAAACAGTTGCAACATTTGGATAAAAATTGTAGGTATCACCATAAAGTTGAAAGCTGCCAACCGAACTTGAAATTGGGAGTCTTGAAATAATTTCATAATTTTCTCAAGCACTATCCCCAGAGAATCGTCCATATACTCCATCTGGAATGTAAGCACATTATTCGATGTTAGACAGTGAGATGAAGCCACCACCAGAAAGTAAAACCAAACCAGCATGAACGACCTACAAAATTTTACAACCAAGTGTGGAAGGACCATAGACTAAATGACTAAATTGAAAGGGAAATATGAGTAAGCTGTAATTGATGCCAAACTGCAGGTGTGTATGATATCATTTTCTAAAGCGTGGGATACATGCCAACCATCTCTCTCAGGCTAGAATTAAATCAGATTTGACTTGATGAAGCTCACTGAGAATGCATTATGGTTAACGCTTCAATTTTCTCACTTTTTAGTTTATTATGGGTCTCTTCAGGAAGCAAATTATCTTTCCAATGGTGATTTTTTTCGTTATTTTTCATTAACCAGTCTTTTGTTTCATGTGGTAGGGTAGAATCCTTGTTTTCCAAGGATCTAATAGGTACATCCATGGCTATACATAGAAACCAAGAATAAAAAGTAGTTGTTACTGCCCTGCATCTTTTGTCCAATTGCATTTTCCATAGTTCACCTATTTTACTATCTGTCAGCACAACCATTCAGTACAATTAATCGAAGGACTTGAGAGTTATCAGTTCACCGTTTCAAATGAGAACGCTTTGGCAATTAAAGCAAGGAATGTAATTCCTGCATGACGCTTCTGCCATTCTGGAGATTCCAAGTAAAGTGGCAACAGTTCTGAAGTAATAGGAAGAACTTTATTCTCCCCCAGGGTGACTGAAAGATGATACAAGCATCCTAATCCAAAGTTGTAGACATTAGTCTTCTCAGTACTTCCATACTCTTCACCTTTCAATTCATTACCTGCCATATCTTCTTTAATACAGAGTAGCATTTTCATGGGGACAAAGAAGATCCTAACCATAGTCTGATAAGGCAGACTTAATATTATGTGTTTAAAATCTTTTCTTTCTGTCAAGATGATTACTAATCTAAGGGCATAACAATGCATCTCCTCATTCAATGCTGAGTTCTCTGCAATTTGCAGCATGTCTAAAACCATATCACTAATGTATGGCTTCAGTAATTGATGCCCTTCTGACACCAATGTTATCAACTCCTTGAAAGCCATGAAAGCATAGCTATCTTGAGAGCTTCTCAACAGAGTAAAGATCCCGACCATCATTGCCCTCAGAAGGTCATGAAACAACCCTGGATTCGAAGGTTCAGAAAATAAAGGCATTAATGTCACAACAGCCCCAAAAGAAGCAACTTGAACATCAGGGCTCGCCGAAGCCAACCCATCCAAGAACGACGAATGAAGAACCTGAACACTATCCTTCAGAACATCACAGATAACCGACCGGAAATCCCTTGGAAATTTCGCTAAAACCAAAAGGGCAATTTCCTGAAACCTGTCATTGCTCGTCTTTCCAAGAGACGTTAAAAGAAATTCAAGAAGCTCTGGCCATTGGTTGCCACCATTATAAATCTCACACACCGTTTCAGCCACCACAGCACAGAACATCCTCAAAACCAGCATTGAATTCTCTTCATTGAGATACGCAAGCAAATGACCTTTCAGGGTAGACTTCGCCGTTTCCCGCAATTTAGGCCAGAGGTCGCAAACTCGAAGGAATCGAAGAATCCTAATGGCGTTGGAGCGGGTGTCGACATTGGGACCACATCGTACGAGGAAGCAGAGCTTGATGAATAGCAAATCGGGGTAGAATTTCTTGGAGCATTCGAGGAACAGGAGAGCCTGGGACTTTTGGGATTGGTCAGGAGAGAAGAAATGGGAGAAGACAACCTCCATGGGGTCATTGTCGTTTGAGCTAAGAATCTGGAAGACCTGTGACTGCAATTGGGTAGAAAATTCAGACTCCATCATCGTCACAGCAACGTCGCAAGGCTGTGATGCCGAATGGGAGGAAGGTAGAGGATGGATTTTGGTTTCGAGAGGAACGGAGAATATAAGGGTTGGGGTTCAGAGTGCCAGTGTGGCTTCACGTAAACATGAGACGCGAACATGAAATATTGTGATTATTATAATTAGAAAACATAGAATGGCGGCTGGAAGTTAAAGCAATGTTTTTTCACTCTCTTAAAAAAAAAAAAAAACGTTTTTTCGCATCTGAAGGGGGATTAGCTTCTTCTTTTTTTTTCAATGACAAAAAAAATATTTAAAAATATGCAAATCTCAAATCTCGAATGAGCAATATAAAATGCGATAATTATTACTCACTTTATTTTTTTAACTGAATTTTATATTTTAAAAAATAATTATTTATTTTTAAATTAATAATATATTTTTATATTTATCTTTATGTAATAAAGTATTTCATTCTAAAATAAATATAAAATAATAATTTAATAGAGGTGCTTTAAAAAAAATATAATAATTACACATTGACATACTAAAAATACTTTATATTTTTTAACATTTAATCTCAAAAAATATCTTATATTTTTTAATAGAAAAGTATTTAATTCCTATAAACTTTGTTTGCTATTTTGATTTTTTGAATAAATGACATTTGTACTCAATGATTACTATATACTTCTTCCATTTAAAAAATATAAGATATTCATAATTGAATTTTACCATTCAATAAGGTAATTAATTATTTTTAAATTAATACCATATTTTCATACTTGCCTTTATTTAATAGAGTGTTTCACTTAAAAATAAATATAAAATAATTTATTTATTAAGAGCATTTAAAAAATACATTAATTACACATTAAAATACTAAAAAATCTCATATTTTTTAACATTTATCCCCTTAAATATTTTATATTTTTAACTAAAAGGAGTATTAGAAAATGATTACTTTGATTGGGCCATCGACCAACATAAAATATAAAATAACTACTTTCTTTTTACAAATTTATTTATCAGTCAAGTGCAAAGTATTAAAGATAAATATAAACAAAGTCTTTTTTGCTCTCAATAACTATTATATGTTGGAAAGTGATTATTTTATTTGAGTTATTTACTAAAATGAAATAGAAATTGACTTCTTTCTTACTGCAAATTTGTGATTTATAAATGGATTAGAAAATAAAAACTTTTTTTAAATAACCATTTTAGTTGCACTTCATTGATAAACAAATTTGCAAAAAGAAGATAGTCATTTTCTATTTCATTTTAGTCAATAATTCAATTAAAGTAGTCATTTTTTAATGTATAATTGTCATTGAAAGAAAATATGAGTATGTCACTTTGTTAAAAATCAAAATGTTAACAATTCCCTGCTACCTAGGGACTAAATAATATTTATATCATTCCATGATATTAGTTATTATTTACATATTTTAAGGGTATTTTTTGTCATTTTTTTGGATTAAATGACAAATTCTATTCTTGAACTATAGATTTAGGATTCAAAACTTATTTTTAGTATAATATTCCCCTTCACCTTTTGAAAACAATATAATATTGCCCATACTATTAACAAACATCAATTTTGACTATTAGTTGAACAAAAAATTATATAAAAGAATTGAGAAAAATTTTCTTGATTCTTTTTTATAATTTTTTTAGTCCCTGTCTATAATTTTTGATCATTTCCCATAATCTTGTTTGGTTCTTTTCTTTAATTTTTAGTTAACTAATAATTAGAGTTAATTTTATTAATAGTAAGAATGGCATTGGATCATTTTTTGAAATTAAAGGAGAGTATTGTATCAAAAATGAGTTTAGAATCTTAGATGCTCCTAATTCTATAATTTAAGGATAAAATTGTCCTTTTATCTTAGAAAATGAGCTAAGTACTTAGCATTATATACTTAATAGGTTTTTGTCCAATTAAATTAAAATGTATAAATTTTAAAATGTTAATAATATTAATAAAAATAAAATTCACATATTTTTATTTAATTTAAAACAAGAACTTTAAATGTATATTTAAATTCTTAATGGAAAAATTTATCAATTAAATTGAAACAAATAAATTTTTATATATTTTTTATTCCACCACTAATTTTTATTAGTAATATTATTAATTTAATTTAAAATTTAAAATTTACATGTTCTAGATTTAATTATTTTAATAAAATATACTCTGTTAAGTATACAAGTTTTAACTACCAAG
Source organism: Prosopis cineraria (assembly GCF_029017545.1). NCBI lineage: Eukaryota > Viridiplantae > Streptophyta > Magnoliopsida > Fabales > Fabaceae > Prosopis > Prosopis cineraria. The sequence goes on from NW_026556836.1 coordinate 15,809, forward strand.
TTTTCTCTTTTTCGGTTGATAAAAAAAAAAAGTCTTCTTTGTTTTCAAATATTAATGGAACTAAGCGAATGGGAGTTGATGGGTTTAGTAGACTTAATGGACTAATCACTCATAACATTATGAATTAAGATTCAAATTCCTGGCCATTGATTTAAAACCCATAATTCAAAAGATGATAGTTATGTGTTAAATATCCCCATTATAATATATCCAACTCATTCCATAAATTCATTGCCACATTTGATCCATCATCCACGGTCAAAATTGTCATTCAAATTTAATAAATGACAACGAATAAAATTGAATTATTGAAAATGACGTAAAACCCTAAGTTTTTACAATTTAAAACTATAACTTCAGGTTCAAATTAAATAATTATTTAATTATTATCATCTCAGTCAAGCTTTGATAATAGCCTAATTAAGTGACCCGAATAACAAATGATCTCATGGACTTAATCACATGACTAACTCTCAACAATGGCAACTAACTCGACTTTAAACAGTTGTAATATTCCTTTTGCACAAACTCTTCATTTTCCGTTTGTGAACCATTACTATAAAGATTATCAACTAAAGAGTATTTTGATTTATATTAAAAGATAGATGGGCAAATTACTTTCTAAATTTTAGATCTAATAATATTATAGATTTTGAATTTGTTTATTATACAAATTATTCTCTTAACTTTTAAAAAGGATACAAGCTAGCCCTTACAGTTAACAAAAGTTAATACTAACCATTAGTTAACTAGAAAATAAACTTAAAAATTATAGAAAATAACAAAAAATAGGGGGAATGGCATTAAAAGCCCTAAAAACAGAGTTTATTGTACTTAGAGTCTGAATCAATTTGAAATTGCTCTGCAGGCATTGAAGCCCCAATTGTAATTTTTTTTTAGAACAAAAATACTATTTTATCCTTTGTTTGATTTGAATTTAGAGCCTACGCGAACCCTCGAAGCAACAGAATGAATCATACACGACACAACATCCATTATACACAAGATAATGTCCACACATGCTTAACAAAAAATCCATGTTGTTTGAGTATTTCACTAGCCTAGGCTCTAACAAAAATCATTAGGCAAACCATGCACAACACAACATCCACTATGCACCAGACTATGTTCACGCATGCTCAACAAAAAGTCCATGCATTTTAAATATTTTACTAGCTTAGGCTCAATAAAATGACTAGTTAGGCAAATCATGCGTAACACAACATTCGTTATGCACAAAATAATATCCACACATGCTCAACAGAAATTTCATGCATTTTGAGTATTTTACTAGCCTAAACTCTAACAAAAATGACTAGGCAGACCATGCACAATACAACATCTACTATGCACCAGACTATGTTCACGCATACTCAACAAAAAATTCATGCATTTTGAATATTTCATTAACCTAGGCTCAAAAAAATGACTAGTTAGGTAGACCATGCACAACACAACATCCACTATGTACAAGACGATGTCCATACATACTCAACAGACAGTCTATGCATTTTCAGTATTTCACAAGCTAAGGCTTAACAGAAATGACAAATTAGATAGATCATGCATGACACAATATCCACTATGTATAAGATGATATCCACATATGCTCAAAAAAAGTCTATGCATTTCCAATATTAAGAAAAATAATTACATCAAATATGTGGAATTTCATACTGGTACTGGCCTAGATACTAAAACAAGCACCCACATGAAATTTGACATGATATTTCAAGTCTGATATGTACAAAAAGCTAGCCACTATATTTAAAACATCTAACAGTTGCTTTTCTATATACAAAAAAAATATCTGTGATTCTCAATTACTCAAAAAATATTACTTGAAAATGCTTCCATATACATAATTATAGTTGTCTATATACATCAAAAAGGAACAATATGACTACTTCTCATATTGGATTAGGATTCTTGCATGTCTTGCCATTTTGTTTAACCTCCCCACATCTTTAACAATGATAAATCTTCTTTTATTTTAACCTGCAATGAATAAATTAATCTAGGTAAATGTCCACATATAGAATCCTAACTTTTATTTTATACAACTCAAAGTTAAACATAAATAACTCAAAGTTTATTTTTGCACAATAAATATTCCAACATCTTTGATGGCATATTTTCTTCACATTGGGGGTCATATTTTATTCAATTCACATATCAAAGTTTAATAAAAACAAATCAATCATCACAATTATACAACAATTAATCCACTTTAAAACTTTCATAACCAACTTAATGGTTTAGCAACCTTTAGCTTATATCAGTAAGTTAAGCTTAACAAAATGTACAAGTAGGCAAACAATATATAACAATACCCACTATGCACAACATAAGGTTCATATATTCTCAACTGAAAATTCATACGATTCTACTTTATCAGTAGGCTAAACTTAATAAAATGATCAAGTTAGGCAAATAGTGCACAACACAACATCTACTATGTACAACACAAGATTCATATATTCTCACCTAAAAGTTATGTAATTTCAATTTATCATTAGGCTATGCTTAATAAAATACACAACAGCTCAAAGTTTATTTTTGCACAACAAATACTCTAACATTTTTGATAGGAGATTTTTTTCATATTGGATCATATTTTATTCAGTTCACATGTAAATGTCCAATATGAACAAGTCAACTATCATTATTGTACAACAACTAATCCACTCTAAAACTTTCATGGCCAAAATGGTTCAGCAACTTTCTGCTCAGATCAACAGTAGAATCACAAAATAAGTAAACTTACAGGCTTAAACATCTGTGCTTCAAATGAGAGACCTATTACAACTTCAACAACTAAAAGACACACATGTACCAAATCAACGAGGGAGAAACAAAATTAAAGATCCTTACCTCTAAACAATAATGATAGAAGCTTCAAGAAACAGATGATGTCACTTGAATAAGGAAGACAAAGAAGATCAGCAATGGCTGGCGATGTGCAAGGAAAGAGAGAAAAAATCATGAACTGTGCTTCATCTATCAACACCCATGACTTCTACACTCATTTACGCCGGCAACAATCAACAATGACAGTGTAATGAATGGTGAAATGAGAAAGAGGACAAGAAAAACAATGAATCATGCTTCACTTGTTTTGTTTCTTTGAGGGTTCGTACATCATTTTTAGTTCAAATTAAACAAAAAGCAAAATAATATTTTTGCTCTGAAAAAATATTGCAATTAGGGCCCTAAGGCCTATAAAGTAATTTCAGATTGATTTAAGCCCTAAGCATAATAAACTCTATTTTTTAGGGCTTTTAATGCCATTCTCTTAAAAAAAATTTGGTCCTTCTTTGTAATTTTTTGAATCATTGTCTGTAATTTTTAAATCTTTTATTGTAATTTTTTATCCTTTTTTTATGATTTTTGAGATTATTTTCTATCATTTTCTTATTAGTTAAGGGTCAAATTAATTTTTGTTAATGACAAGGGGTAGATTGCACTGTTTTTAAAAGTTGAACGAAGAATTTGCATAATAAACAAGTTTAAGGTTCATGGTATTATTAAATCTAAATAAGGTTTAGAGATTGATTCCTATAATTGATAAAAGATTATGTTGAAAGAATTCCCCTAATTTGGCTCAACCAATTCAAATTTAGGATGTCTTTAAATTTTAGTTGAATACAGTTAATTATGAAAAAAATAATTATCAAATGGAGCTTCAAAATAATTGATTATCAGATGTCTTCAAATAGCTTTAATAGAGTTTTAGAGCCTAAACAAAGTTTATGAAAAAATAAGGTGGAGATGATTTTTTTTTTTGGCAAAAAGGCAAAAATGCCTTAAAACTCTTTCTCCAAAGGTGCCTGGTATCCTAAACTTTTTTAAGAGCAATGCTACCTTGAAACTTTTTAAAATGGTGCAATATTGCCCTATCGTTAAACGTTAGGTTAGTTGATCATTAAAGAAAACTTTGACTATAGAAATTTCCACCTAGCTTTTTTTTCCTAATTTTGTTTTGCTGACTAGACATTAACCTTGCTCATGTTTCATTGGTCTCTCATTCCTCCTTATTCTCTTTGCATCATCTATTTAGCTAGTGTTGTAACCCTGGAAATCAAAGAAGAACAATTTCATAATCCATTGAGTCTCAAACTTGCCACCCATGATCCTTAACTGAATCAGACTCAAGTTTGAAGGCTCTCTGGAACACTTTCTTGGCTTTCTCTTTCATCTCCTTCCACTCGTAACATTCCCTAATAAACATAACATTGCAACATTTCTCCCCCTACTTGGCCCTGCTGCCTTGGCCTAATCTTCCACCATTGAGTCAACTCGTTGCCATCAATTCGCTGCTAACTTTAGCTCCGCCCTCCCTAGAAGTGCATTTATCTGTTCAACCACTGATAGTGACTTAACGTGCAGCACAGACAGAGTAAAGTCTATTGACCTGAGTGTGGCAATGTGGTTACCCATCAACAGGTAAGGCAAGGCAAGGCAAGGAAATACCCAAATATATAGTTTAAATACCCAAATCATTGTCCCAGCCATCAGATCAACAAATTAGAAAATCAAAATAAAAAATTGCAAAATTAGTAAAAAAAATTAAATATTCTTAGGAAATAGACGAATAACAAGGAGGAAGGGTGAGGACTGAAGAGGAAGAGGAAACGGTGAGATTTCATCGATGAATCTATTAGCTCGGGCCGAGCTTTACCTCCTTAAACTCATGAAGGTTCTAAGAATGCCATTGAAAGCCCTAACCAAAGATGGGTTCTCGATGAACACAAGCTCCTCCAAAGGGTTGAGGGTTGCATTAGGGGAACAAGGAGAGTTAAGGAGCTTCATACTAAACATATCCAAAATTAAGTTCAATAATGCATGCTGCTTTATTAGATTAAGAGGGGATAGCTGCAAACGCCATGAGGGGCGAAAAGATTGAGGTTGTGCCACTTCATCGGAGACAAGATGACGAGCAGAGTGAGAGAAAGGAAAGAGGAAACTGTGGATGATGTGAAGGAGAAAGAATATTATTTTTTATTAATAAACTATCCAACTCAATATGCCATGCATGGTCAAATTTTTTATCAACGATTAACTTTCATCAAATTTAACGGTAGGGTGACATTGCACCATTTTGAAAAGTTTTGAAGCGACATTAATCTAAAAAAAAATTTAGGATATTGTAACACTCTCAAATTTACAAACTGATTTTTCGCAAATTATTAATTCAACAAATTATTTTTTTTTCATTGAGCCCTTATCATACCCTTATCATGGTAGAAAAATTTCTACTATGATACATCCAAGACAATATACCACAAGTCTTAAAATATCTCAAAAAAGCAATTAAAACCATGAGGGATAGACAGGATCCTCATGGCATGATATTTAAATCAGGTCAAAAATCAAGAGGGACAAACATAATCCTCTTGGTCATATAATTGTATTTAATAAAAAGGATTAGAGTTTACATGTTGTCAAAATAAGAAATGTCCTAGGTTGGCACAAGATACATTGCATAATACAAAATGAGAGGCAACGTAAAAGATGGTGTCTCACACACCAAAGTTACGCCTCTAGTGCTTTCTCGGCCAAACTCTCTCCTGTAAAAATGTTAACCACGAGGAATGAGACTTAAAAGTCCCAGTAACCAAAAATTAATATGTAATGATGCATGTGGATGTAACTAATCATGCGATTGCTAAGTGGGTACACAAAAATATTTAATCGAACAATATTTTCAAACAAACCGAACAAGTATTTAATTGCATGACTACACCTTATATCCTCCTTTCGCCATGCTCGGACGCCAAATCACCCGGCCAAAGGTGAGTTGGACCAAGCAACACGCCACTCATTGGGTCCAATGAGGGCTTACCATGTGGTAATAATTAGCCGAACAGAAATTTTCATTAACACCATACATTAAAATACCTTGACAAGTCATGCATCATTCAAGTATCCAAACAGGAATATATCCGAACAATAATTTCTCATCATGATAAATAAAAATAAATTTTTGACCCACTTGACAATAATTTCAAACAAGTATATAACAGTATTTATTTTCAATAATTCATAGTTTTTCCAAACAACAAGTCAACATATAACCATTCACAAACACACTCATCACAATACATTAATAATGGTTACCTTGTATCTTGAATAACAAGTTCCCCTTCACAACTCCTTTTTTACCACTATCTTTGTCAATATAATCTACATAATTATTTCACAATACTATATATTAATTTTACATTAAAATAAATAACTCTAATTTAAAGAGTTAGAAAGTCTTAGATCTATAATCCATATTAACACTAATTTAAGATTTATACCTCATTTAACTTCCCAAATTCTTTTCTAAAATTCTCGTACCCTAATAAACTATTTTTTTATCCTCAAATTACTTCTAGTATCACAATTTCATTCTTCTATATTTTAAAAAATCATCCAAAAATAAATTAAAAATTTTAGAATTATCTTGAAGCCTCAAATCACCTTTCTATATCCTTAAAAATACCTATTTATACTTAAATAAATATTTAATAATCATAGGTTTATCTCTACATCTCAGATTCCACATAAATTCAACCATATAGATCTAGATTTTAACTCAAAAATTCTTAAACATGAGTTTCAACCTCAAGAAAATATTCTATAATATTTATTATATCCCTAAGAGTTTTAACCTATATTTTTAATCCATCATATCCTCAGATTAACTATCCTATAGAAAAATTCTAATCAAAATATTTATTCTATCCTACAAAATAATCATATCACTAGAAAGCTAATATTATTTAGAAAATAACTATAAAATTAATTTTGTAATTAAATAAATTTTTAAATGCTAATTTAAACAGGAAAGTTAGAACATACCTGAAGAAAAAGAAAATAATCCTCCCTTGCGAGAAAACGCCGAGCAACGTGAGAGGAAGAGAGAAAAATAATATAAAAATGAGATTGTGGTCCCAAAATTATATTAAAAAAATTATAGGTTTGAATTTAATTATTCAAACCTTTGGGCAATTACTTGCAATTTTCACAAATTGCATCTTGGGCCCTTAGTTGTAATTTTTATAAATTGTAATAAAAATTTCCTCATGCTTCCTCCACAATGCACCTCCTCTTTTTATACATGACGAGGTTCCTTTCATTCCCACAACTAACCGATGTGGGACTAAACCCCCTCCCCTTTTTTTTTACTTTCTTTTCTTTTTTTTTTAACTCACACACACACATTAATAATAATTTTTTTAAATCTTAAAATTATATCTTAACAAAATATTTCTTATATAATTTTAAACTTAATTTTTAATTCATAATTAAATGCCTAACCATATTATTATTTTCAAATAACCTCAAATAATATAAATTCCTATTATTATCATCATTTTAAAAAAAACTTAAATTTCATAAAAAAAATTTTATCTAAAAATTAGGATGTTACAGGTATCAGGCACGGCATTTTTACCCTTTTGCCCTTTTTTTTAATGAAATAATTCATAATTGATTATAAAAGGGTATCCAAACACACCCTTAATATTGATATTGGAAAGAGGAAAACTTTTTAAGGATGTATTTAATATTAGCATAGTGCAAAATTTTAAGATATAATTAATGAATTTTAAATATCTCATAGATTCTAGTTAAAAATATCAAAAATAACTTATAAATCGATTAAATACATAAAGATACTCATTTGTACTTGCTAACTCAACCCCAATTCTTTAATGTCCAAGTTTCTCCACCAAGAAGCTAAAGTAATCCTAAAGCTCCTGAAAATTCAAGATGATCAATGTGTACTAAAATCTCAAGATTTGATCAAGTTAGGCTTACAATAAAGAATTCTTATAATTACAAGGAGAATAACATAGAGGATTGCATATATAGAGATGATGACATGTAACATCACTTGTGTGGAGGATGACACCGTACATAACATGACACCCTCAAAGCTACTATAACATAAACAGTCACAAACCTAAAAAATAGTAATTCATGGAAGCATAGTCTATATTTAAAATAAATATTATTTAGTTAAACATTTAATTCTTTAACTTTATATAAAGCCTCAATTTAGTTCTTTAATTTTATAAAGTATTTTTTTCAATCCTCTAATCCTAACATTGCTAATTTTAAATAATTATTTTTCATATCAGTTATTGTTATTTCTAAAAATTAAAATTAATATGTCAATATAAGAATTTATTGTTGATAAAACTAATAGTGTTAGGGTTAAAAAATTTAAAAAATATTTTATAAAATTAAATGATCAAAATGAAATGTTGTATAAAGTTAAAGGATTAAATGTGTATTTTAATCATATTAATTTTTTAGGAAAATATATAATTTTAAATGTTTATTAAATTCCAAAAAATATAAATTTTATTAAAATTAAATTCTAACTAAAATTCATAAAATATAAACTATAATAATGTCTTTGTAAAATCAAAATTTTCATAAAATTAAAAAATAATAATGTCTGTAATTTTATTTTTTTACTAAACAATTTTTATTTCCTTTTGTACATTAGAGAAATTTCTTTATTTAAATAATTAAATCTATTTATTCTTTAAATTATTCCTCTCTCCATTTTAAAACTATTTTTATTTAAGATTATTATACACAAATAATTATCAAGATCAAATGAATTTTGTAGGAGTGAAAATTTGAAAGGAGGCAAATGATTTTTTTTTTTTGGGGAAAAGCAGGGGGCAATTGGAAATTTTTAAGGGGGAGCAATTGAAAGTTTTTAAAGCACAATATATAACTTTGTTTTCTTCTAGTAAGGATTAGGAGTGTTCACAAGACGGGATAGGATCGGGACACCCTCATCCCATGTCCCCTCTTAAAAAAAATATCAAAATTGAATTTTGATTCGGTGTCCCGTCCTATCTCAAAAGTCATCATGTTTCGTTAAGAGTCGGGACGGGACCGAGACACAATCGGAACCTCCCGCCATCCCAATAAATCATATAATATTGAAGAAAGATCTGAATATTAATGTTCATTAAAATTTTAAATCATATAATTTATTAAGTTTAAAATCAAAATAACAAAAGTGCATAAATTACAACAATTTAAAGTCAATTGTTGAATTACATTAATTATAACTATACATCATAATAGCAAATACAAGTGATATTTAGGCTATAAGAGTAATAACAACAGGCAAGTCAAGCACAACATTAAATAATTGTTCTTCTACTTTAGTGAAGATGTACTAAGCTAATTACTCTTCTGAAAATAAAGCAAGAAATACATTATAAATAAAAGTTATTAAATGGATAGATATAAAAATAAATTATATAAATATTAATATATTATAAAGAAAGATATCACCATGTTTGCTTCATGTCTTTAGAATTATTAATATAAAAAACTTTAGCTTTAAATAAGAATTGCAAATATTGAAATTATAATTGATATAATTAATATAAGTATAAATTATATTAATATAATTAATATATTTAAATAAAAAATAATATATATATATATATATATAATATTCGGGATGGGACGAGATGTCCTGATGGTAATCTCGATTATTGGAGGAAAATCATGACGGGAATATATATATTTGATTATTGAATACAAAAAAAAAAAAATCAACACATGAATCAAATGATGCCATGAGAAAACCACAATAAGAGAATAAAAAAAACCATCAGTATAGCAAATTTGATTTGATAATCTCAAATTTCATTAAAAAAAATAAATATGATTTGATAAGATCAAAACTAGAAACCATCGACAAATAGATTTCATTACAATACTTAATCTAGAACTGAAATCCAAACTGAATCAGAACAGTGATTCATTTTTTATGAAACCCAAATCTGAAACATGAACGGAATCGGAGACTTGCAATGCATCATCTCAGATGGCCATGCTCGTACAAGGCATTGTTTATATATGGTGGAGAATTGTCACTAGCGGAGATTATTGTAGTTGTCGCCAAAGATTTGAGTTTCAAATTAGATTTTTAGGATCCGGTACATAAAATATAAATCGTCATCATGGCTGATGGAAAATCCTCACTGTCGTCACTGGTGGAGAATCATCACCGTTGTGCTAACGGAGGACCATTGCTGTCATTGCCGCTGATAGAGGGTCAGTAAGTCGTTGGCAAGAACATGGAAGACGGAAGGAGAAGGCAGGGCTAAGGGGTAAAGGAATCCAACAAGGAAAAGAACTTAAGCCCCGTTTGGTATAATTGAATTAGGAAAAAAGAAATGGAATTAGAAACAAAATTCTGATGCAAGTACGTTTGGTAGGAAAGAGTTGTGATTCCTAAGGAATCTAATTCGAGCAAAAATGTCAGAATCCTATTCTTTCTCATACTCTATGGAATCAGCTGAATTCCATGGAATTTATTCCTTTAGACCTCAATACCCTCTACTTTAATGCTCTACTCTCGACATCACATGCCTCTATCTTCCTATCTTATGTTTCCCTAGCGACTCCTCTGCCATTACTCCCTGTCTCTGACAGTCAATGAGAGGTGATAGCATCTTCAACGCAACTTGGTTCAAGGATGATCGCCGGCAGTGAAGGAGCCATCACCATGCATTCTTGCCAATGCTAAAGGACCCTCACCATGCATTCTTATCGATAATGAAGGACCCATCACCGTTCGTGCATTCTCACTATCGATAACGACCTCTCTCTCTTAGTCTCTCTCTCATAATGAAAGACCCTCACCATGCATTCTTGCGACCTCTCTCTCTCTCTCTTTGTCTCTATGGGCGTTCTATGTCTGGGCATGAATATCCAAAAATAGATGCTGTATGAGCGATGTTGTCAAGCACTTGCTTTTTGGTCTAGGTGAATCTGGCAATGTATAAGGTGGACGAGGAAGATGAAGTAGGCAAGTCTTGGGTTATGATACTTGGACTTGGAAGATGACGATAAAGAATAAAGCAGCAGTGGACGGCGCAATGGTCATTGCTATCACCCTACTCGAAGGACATCATCATCTGCATTGATCTCCTCGTCTCTTCTTCTTTGGTCTTCATCTTCTCATTCAATCAGGTGTCGCCAGAGAAGAAGAAGAAAGTAGTGACAATGAACCATGGAAGGTAGCGACAGACTATAAGAGGGGGTCCTTACTAGAAAAGAAGAAGAAGAAAGCAGTGACAGACGACGGCAAGGATGCCCATCAGATGAGGAGGACGAGGAGGCAGTGACGCACCCACCCATTTGATGATACGAGTTGGAATCATCGAATGAGGAGGGGGAGGAGGCAGTGACGCTGTTGGGTTGATGGGATAATTTTATTTTAAATTTAGAAAAGGGTACTTTGGTCTTTTCCTATTCTAAGTACACATATTTTATTAAATTTATATCATGATTTCATCGTTATACCAAACACACTCTCAAATTCAATTTTATTTCAATTTCAATTCCGATTTCAATTTCAATTCTGATTCTGATTTCATCAAAAACTCTTTTATCATACCAAACATGACATTAGTTCCATCGAGTGAAGTATGGAACCCACTTTTCATTGATTTTGATAGAATTGAATTCCATAAAGAACTGACTTCCCTTATACCAAACTGTTTAAAATTTAGACTCTACTTTTCATTTTCACTTCTCTCCCTTCAATTCTCTCCTACCAAACGAACCATTAATCTTTCAAATAGGGCCTCCATGCATGATGTAATGGTTTAAGAACGTGAATAGAAAAATAAAATTACATTTAAAAGGCCCAAAAGAGTTAAGTATGCCAACGTGTCCCGTAAGCTTGGTTGTACTTGCATTATAATTAAATGTCTACTTGTTCTCTAAGTTAGGGCTGGCATTTAATTTTTAATTTTGATTATTTTCCTTAATAAGGCGTTGGATCAATATTTTGTTTTATCTTTGTTTCCTATTTCTAGCATGTGTTATTTTGACCGAAAAGTTAAGTTGTTCCCTTGTCTTTGATGTAACAATAAAGCCATATTTCTGACTTTATGAGAATCAGGTTATTATCCTTTAATGTTTAGAATTTAATTAGTAATGTTAGGGGCAAGAACATTCAACAATTCCCATCTGGGAATGTGAGCCTGATTTATCAAATTATCGATTAAGCCATTTTCTTAAGAAAACGGACTTTAAAAATTAAAATATTTTTATAAAAAAAAATTCAAAGCCCAATCCATTTAAACCCTAAAAAAAGGTATGGGCTATTGCATATGGACTAAACTCGCATTAATTTTTAACACCTAAATTTTGAGATATTTTAAATTTTTAGATTAAGTTTAGACTTTAGAATGTGTTTTTATACTTTAAAGTTACTATTCAGATTACTTATTTTTAATTTTAAAACATTATAATTTATATTTAGATAATTAATATGTAATATTATAATGTAAAAATTAAATTTTAAAAGTTAAGAAAATTAAAAAATTAAAAATTAAAAAGTGCTTCCGTCCACGGCCTAAGCCTAATCAATAAGAATTGAGTTTGAAAAAATAATTAATTTTAAAATAATAGTGTTTTGAACCTAAGTTTAAACTCTGTCCAGTTCCCTATTTTATTTGTCAAAACAAACTAAGAATAACAACGCTCCCTATTAAAGAGAGTTGAGATATGCTTTGCTTGACAAAACCCATAAGGAAAGGAAAAGTAAGATTCTCAATTAGATTTTTATTTTTATTTTTTTTGGGTTGGGTGCAGGAGGATTCAGGCGGACCACTTGAAGAGAAAGCTATCCCAATTCATACTCCTCACAACTTGTCTGTCTTTAGCCTCTGAAGCCGCAGATGAAGAAATTGTGAGGATGGAATCAATTATGTCTATGAGAGGAGACGTTCCTTTCATTATGGTCCTTTGTGTTTATTAAAAAAAGAATGGACTAGAATTAATAAAAAAATAAAAGTAAAAATAAATTAATCAAAACGTGGAGAAGATAAGTAAACAATATTCATAAAAAAGTAATTTAATTCATGGAGTTGAGATTCATAATTTATAAGGTTGTTAGAGGGTGTGATGATTTTATATTTGTGGCACATAATATTAAATTTTATCATTATGAAAGAGAATGGTAATTTAATTTATTTTTCAATCAATGTCATCCCTATCTTTTCTAATAAGCAAATGGGACCTATGAGTTTTTTCTTTGGATCTACTTCTTCAGCTTACCTAATCCATATGAAATGATGTGAAATGATAGGAAAGAAAGCATAAATTACTTACATTTAGTGCTTAATAATGTCTTGAAAAAAAATTACCTCCAATAAAAATATTTCTGTGGGTAACCAAAAGAGAGAGAGCATAAATTACTAGTATATATATATATATTAATCAAGGACTTGAATGAATTTATACATGACATAAAATTTATAGGAAGTTGTAATATTTATAAATTATAAACAATATCACTTACCTTAAATAACTAACATTAGATTCCATAGAGGACCAACATTCTAGTTTTTACTACCAATTAATAAATAAAATACTGAATAATAATTTTTGATTAAAAATCGACTCAATTTCCAACTCCAACATTTATGAAAATTGTCGATCAAATTGGAGATTCATTTATGTCCATCTAAAATAGGAATCATTAATATATATATATATATATAGAATGGAATGAATACTTTTTTTTAGTAAATGAAATTAATAGATGAGCAAGCCCATGTGGAAACACCAAACTGTGTGATTCAGCTTTATTGATCTTTCTGGGTAAAACGTAAAATTGCTTCTGCACATTAATAAAGTTTATTTAATATATGGAATATCCTTTATAGTTTAAAAATATTACTTATCTCGTTTAGTATCAATATATGTAACCACAAACCATGAAATGTCCATTACATTAAATTCTCTGGCCCACTTTCTTAGTATCATTTCATGGTTACCATATCAGATCACCAGAGTAAATGCATCAGACCATAAAAGCAACGAAAAACATGTGACATCCTTGTTGCCCCACCATGGTTATTTTTCTAATGATGGTTTATGATTTAACTAGAAAGATAAGGAGGCAAGAAAAGAGGATTCAACACCCAAATCACGCTTCAACAAGTGAAGACAGCTGTAAGTAACAAGTGAGACAACAACTGTGAACAGTGCTTCTGTCCATCAGCATTGCTCAGTAGGTTTTGACTTTGAAGATTTTAATGATTCAACTCCATTTCTGTCTGTGTGATCATAATGCTCACTCTCTTCAGTTCCGTACACCAGAGCTTGAATCGCATTCTTCGCAGGTAGAAGTCTAGTGATCACTGTACGCTCATCACTATAAGCCAGTAAGTTTCATATTGGAAACAAAAGATGAATAAACAAACTGGAAGCTCAAAAAGTACAGTAAACAGAAAGCATGATTTATAAAACAAGCATAGAAGCTCCCAAAGTATCATCTCAGAGCTCTTATACAAGGAGAAACCAGGAGTAAAACACCCAAGCAGGGATTCCTAGGTGGAAGGAAGAAAAAGAAAAAAAAGAAAGAAAAGCCCAAATAGTGTTAAAAATCAATCTGGCAATCTTGCTATTGCATCCAAGTCTTACTGTACAAAAATATAATAATTAAGTCGATAACCCAACTCCTTCAAAGTTTCAATGTTAAATCCGGTGTGGAGTCCTCTAGCTCAAGGTGTACTTCTGGATTCACTTCTGCAAAACTCAAATTTGAACTTCCAGTGACCACGAACTTCTGATGATGATCATGATGATGAGTATTATCGTTATCACTTACCTCTCCAACCTGACGGAAACTACCGCCATAGCAGTTCCGCCTCATCATCCTCCATGAACATGGGCATTCCAACATAACCCTGATCAAATCTTGAATTGCTTTTTAATTCATAAGGCCTCATCATTGATGGTGAAAAGCCATGGTGAATTGAGGAGTGAGCTTTTATCCCTAAGGACCTAAAAGAGCCATGAAGAGGGAGGGATGCTAAACTCGCATACCTCTCAGAGAAAAAGCCCATTCTCATAGCTCTCTTTGCTAGTGTCTTTCCCTCTTGTGTGCATTCTGGTGGCCACCAAGAGC
>NW_026556837.1:0-30735 GCF_029017545.1 Prosopis cineraria
TGAGTGAGCCAGTGGCAGGATCATACAAATTCTCACAGAAGAACATGTGTTGAAAAATTCCAGGGGATCTACACCTGGGATATCATTCTTCTTTCTTACTTGACATTTTCCTTCAATAGATTCTACAGATATTATGTGTGTTTCTTCACTGTAATATCCTACAAAATTTTAAGTCAAAAAACTCAAAAAAAATGACTGAAAATATAGCAACACGTTTAACAACGGTGGGGTGGGGTTGGGTAGTCATCTAGGGTTCAAACCCTCCTAGTGCCAAAAAACTTAAAAAAACATTTTAGATAAAAATCTAAAAATGAAAAAAAAAAAATAAATAACACGCATATAGGCAGGCAGGCATGCTCAGGACACAGCCTTGATGAATTCGTTATTCCAGCAATTCTCACTTCATGCAATGACTATGGTCAATTTTACTTGCTCATTCAATATAGCATTTCACGGATACTCTCCAAGTGTTTTGTACGTGAGTTTTTTATTTTGATAAGTTATGAGTAGCCTTTACCTCTCGAATATCAGAGCCGTATGCCTTCTCATTTGATATGTCTTCAGGTCTGAAAAACCTTCTGACTTTGACCTGGGTGCATTTCACTCAATTCAGATTCTCTTTTTTTTTTTTCCTTTTCAAATAATCTCCAGCAACTGGCACACAACATATGCTTTCAAACCTATGTTCCTTCCACTCTTATTAGTTTCCCTGCTCTATTCTGTCTTCAAAATCATATGGACTTACAAAAAATAATCATGGAGAGCATATTCAGTTCCTTGTAATTGAAAAGCAGTCTTGGATGAGTTCACAGAGAATTTATCCTTTTCCTTTTGGGCTTCATTTAATTTGCAAGAGTGGCAGATGCCTGTGCCTAGGCCCAAAGTCTCAAGCGGAAGCCTAAAGAAAGCACCTCTTTCAGGCAAATACAGGCTTTTGCAATAATAATCCACAGGCAATCCTTTCTTCTTCCTCTCTTCTGCTCTGGCCCTATCAATTTTATCAGCAGAGATATTATCCTTCCGGTGTTGGTGTCCCCATTGAATTTTCCGAATATCAACAGCAGGAATCTGCTTGATGTCTTCCAGTTCCAAATTCTGACATTCATTTGTCAAAACAATTCTCTCTCTAGCAGCATTGCCAAGTACTGTCTTACATCCATACTGCATCATTCTTCCATGAAACATTTTTCTTCCTTTCCTTCCTTTCATGATTCAACAAATACTCAACCAAATAAATGTCAGGAAATTCATTTACTTCTGCAACTTCCACAGACACAAATTCCCTACAGATATTTCTTCTCCATGAACAATGGCTTTTTTGTATAGGACACAGCCAGAACTTGTTTTACCTTCACTCTTTTCATCCCATCTTACTTCCCCATCAGGAGAAAGATATTTGGTCTGTTTTGACAATGAAGGGGATTTATGAGTTTCCTCCTCCAAGGTAATGATGTATCCCCCTCACATCATCATCGTCATTTTCTTCTTGCTCCTCCTCTAGCTCTTCAGCTTCATCTTCTTCCTTTGATTCACTCAAAGCCCCTTTCGAATCTTCAGGCAAATAATTAGAGTAATACTCTCCCCATATCCTATTAATCAGTTTTGTGTTGTAAGCCTGCATGGCTTTTCTCTTTGATACAATAGAGGCCACTGCTGCTCTAGGATTCAAATTCGGTTCACTTCTGGGCACAACCTTCTTTGTCTTCACCAACCACTTAGTGTGGTGTCGCTCCTCCATTTTACTCATAAGACCGGTGATAAATGCACACTTTCTAATCTTTGCATCAGGATATTCTGCAAACAGTTGCAGAATTATTTGTCCATGGACAACAATGTATCTTTCAACTGTTGCTAGATCAGATGAAATGTAGGAGCGACAATCCTGACCAAAGTCAGATACTGCCTTAATGACATCTGCAAAAGAAAGACGTGATACTCGGCTCTGTTCCTTCAATAAGGTGATTATGCTGATAGCAAGCCTTGCAGTTTTTAAAATTGTCTCATGCCAAGGAGCATACTGCTTGGATGGCTTGCCCAGTCTATACCTGAAAGGAAAGTTTTGATGTCTTTATTAACATCTGCTGTCAATTCACTATAAAATGCAAGTGCATCAACATTTTATATACAACTTCACTTCTACTTTTGTGGCTTTACTAATTCACTTACTATTATAGATATCCACTTATGAGCAATGCAAAAAACAAATATTAATAATTAAATGTTTAATTCCATACAAATTGATTTCCTATTTTCATTTTGCTTCAGATAAGATTGCTGCTATAAATAACCCAGGTTTCACATCCATATTTTTTTATCAATCACGCCCATATTATTTATCACCTTACAGGAATGGTTTACATTATACTTTAAATGTAAGAAATATATAACTCCAAATTTTATGCAAAGGACGACATACCAGGCCATATCAGTCCGAATCGAGATAAAATCATGGATGAACCAAATTCTATCATCCATTCCTTGATCGCACTAAGATAAATAGGGATTCCATCTGAAGCCTGTGATCCAGACCCAGAGGAAGAAGAATGACCAACATCAGTATCCAGATTGAATCCACTTCCATCATCTTCAGTCATGAGTCCTGATCCAAAGATTGTCACATCAATCTCTGAACAGGGTCTCATAGGAAGAAGTTCCAAAGAAATCAACCTGGCATCTGAATTGTATAAAGACCAATTATTTAGCATGCTTTTAGGAAGATCCTCAGGGTCATAGGCGTCAAAATCATTATCAAAAACTATATACTCATCAGTTTCTTGGAGAGAGGTTTTGTAATATGCAGGAAGAGGATAGTCATTCGCTATCTCATCTTCATTAATTTTAATGTAAAATTTGCTTGGTGCGGAGGCAGATCTGTGGCTTTTCTTCTGCTTCATAGATTGCCAATACTCTTCCTCTTGCAACAACCTGGCCAACTTCAAATCCTCATTTTCCTCAGGTAGATCAGTTGTTGAGTTTACCTGAATCTTGTTCTCTTCATCCCAAACCCCCGAATCAATCTTTAAACTACCACTCGATGGAAATACTTGTGCTTGTATTAGGTTTCCATGATTCTTGCTCGCATCTCTTAGGGCAGCAAGAACAGGAACATCCAAGAACATCCTGTCATTTTTCTTGGATGTCATATCTAAGCCTATCAGTTGCTTATAGATAAACTCACCTTGAGAAATAACAAACTCCTTCACAGAAGCAGTTCCAGAAAATCTCTTGCATCCACTCATGGACCGTGCCATGCCAGCAAGCAACTCATCTAAACTTATATCAGGATTCCCACCTGCTGATATTGTGAGTTTTTTGTAAACTTCTACGCAGGCCCGAGCCTTTTCATAGAAATGATCATAAAATTTCTTGTAACAAGTGGCAGGTTTTAAGCAGTCATAATCAGCGACATCAGTAGAAAGCCAGATCACCGGAGAGCCATCTTCATAACCAGAGATGTCCCATGACTCAATGCGTCCAAATCCTTCACACCTAACGCCTTTCTCTTTCTTCTTATCAAGGCTTTCTTCAAGTGGCAAAATAAGTCCAGATATAAACAGATCATTGACTTCCAGCATCTCTAGAGGTTGTTCTTTGCCAGTTTCATCATGAAGAATAAAGTCTGTGAGCCTCCTATTTAGGCGACCATCACCATCACCAGGTCCAGCAGTCAGGCGCACAGCTAGAAACTCCTCTTCCACAACCTGTTCCTTCTTCACTTCAATAAGACCAGCCTTATCAGATAAGTGGAAGGACTTTTCCTTCAAACTTGTACATGCTGCAGCTCTTTTTGGCATCTTGCGAGAACCAATGGACTGCTCACTTCTCTGTGAAGAGCTTCTCTTTCTTTGCTTATCTCCAGCCATGACTTCTTCTTTGATTTTTGTAACAACAGATTTTTGTTTACTCTTGCTACTCTTTTTACCTAATTAGTTAAAACGTCCATGGTGTCGAAGAAAAAGATGAAAATTATAAATATGATGAAGAAACAGAAAGGTAATAATATAAGCTAAACGTACTGTAAAGGCTCAAGGCAACTGAAACAGATAGAACCCAAATACAAAGTGACTCTAGAACAACATAAAAGTACAACATGCCAAGAAAATAAATTAATGAAAATTGTTGGTGCAATAGTAGCTAACAAGATAGAACTAGGAACTGCAGTGAGGACAGAATTTCCCAAATCTTTATTCCGTATATGATCGAAAAGAGATCTAGCGAAAAGATACAAGAAAATGGAGTGACATAGCCACACATAGTAAGAGAGGATAGATGAAGTTGGCGATAGAATGACAAGAACGACTTTTTGTAAGCAACATAGCCAATTGAAAATAGGCAATCTATCAGAGCTTAATAAATAATAATTAAACCTTACCTGCATAACACTGTATCAGCTGCAGAATCTAAGGCTTGATCTATGGATACATCAAATAAATTTTCAAATATATTAGTTCGTTTCCATTCAACCTGCTCCTTTGTTTTAATTTCTTGGAAACAAATCAAAAGATGTTCTTATATGGTAACGTCTGAGAAAAAGATGGTGACTTTAGACCCAACCCGGAGGTACCCAATTTGTTATACATTATTAGGGTCACTGGTTCGAATATAGAATAACAAGAGAAGACTTCGCAAGATCACAGAAAATAAAAGAAAAGGTTAAAAAGAATGTGTAACACCGTGAATCGCCGCATTGTCATCCCTAGATCCAGATGAAATTTATCGCATTGGAAAGATGAATTCTGCTTCCAGCAACTAGAAATTATACAACCATTGCACGAGCTGAGGGCAAAGAAATACAATAGAAGTTCAAATATTCATCCAAAAATCATTCCGAAAACATCAGTCTGGGAAAAAGCACGTCAGATTACCCGGTGAAGAAGACGACAAATCAAGTGTGAAACAACGAAGTAAAGCCTCAAATTTGAGCTCGAAGTGCAAGATTTGTGACCAAACGAAGATGGGTGTCAACACACGGGTAAATTAAAAAAAGAAATGGGAAAGAGATAATTCGTTGATTAACAATCCAACGCAGCTGAGAAAACTTGGCAAAAACACGAGTTTCGAGCACCCAGTGAAGAAGGCAAGAAAGAATCAAACCTAGAGTCAAACAATAAAGCAAAGCCCCAGTGTTGAACTCGCAGTACAAAATTTTAAGAGTAAACGATTCCGCATTTCGGATTCACACATGAGAAAAACGGGAAAAAAAAATCTACGATTATCCACCAATGACCACTCCGCATAATCATGGTTTGACAAAATGACGAGTTTCATGTACCTTGTGGAGAACAAAGACACAGCAAAACCAGACTCTACCCGCAAATGAAAAGCAGACAACAGCAAGAAGATGCCTACAGTTTGTGCGTGAAAACCAAAGAAAGCAGATGGGCTTACGTACCTGATTTCGGAGCATCTCCGGTAGAGGAATCATCGGGTGCTGATGAATCTATAAGGGCTGCAGGTGCCATCCGTTAAATGTCCTTCTTTGTTTCAAAATCTTAGATGTTTGATTTGAAAGGAAAGAAAGAAAACCAAGGAATGGACTGGAACGGTTTGAACTAATAGGTGCAGTGGTTTTGGCAAATCCCTCAATCGGCGTGAAGTTTTGCAGAAACGTAAGTGCGTTACTTCTTGCTAGTTTGGAAATGATGCGGCTCGGTCTTCAACCTTGGCTTTGGCGGGGACGCGCGAAACCATTTTTGGCGCCTACAGGCTCGAATTAAAATCTTTTTGTCGAATTTCACGAAATTTCCGAATTTCCCACCCCTGGCGCGGCAATTTTAGGACAATCTACCAGTATCATTGACTGAATTAGGAGGTCAAATAAATCAATGAATCATAGAGAATTTTCGTCGATACCTAGCATTAATTTGTTAATTAGTCGACGCATCAAAAAATTAATTGAAAAAAACAATGTTCAAATATCAGTTTTTAACATTGATTTTAGCCTGGCAATGTAGGGTGATCAACCTAGTGTTGTCCATTAGTCATAATAGGCTAAACTAAGCCCAATATTACTCATCATTACTGTTAATATTCATACCTTTTATTTAAAAAATTTAAAAAATATAAAATATTTTTAATATTTTAAAAAGTAATCATTGTGCTTTTTTTAAAATACTCCTAATTAATAAATTATTTTATTTATTTTAAAATAAAATATTTTATTAAACAGAAATGAATATAAAAAAATGATATTAATTTGAAAATAAGTAATTATATTATTTGAAAGTGATATTCAACTAAAAATAATTTATATTTTTGTAAGAGGGGAGTATATTGTGAAATGTACGGTATTTAACCTTTTTTCATGATTATGCTTGTGCTGAAAATTGTTCTACTCTTATTGACTCTCTCTCTCTCTCTCTCTCTCTCTCTCATTTTTTTAGAAAATATGATTTAGAATTTAATGAATTTAAATATTTAATTAGAGTCAGTATTAAAAAGTTAGTACTCCCTATGTGCTAAAAGAAAAAAAAAGGTAGCATTCCCTCTCTTAAACTTTTAAATAATTTGCAGATTAAGTCCCCAAATTATTTTTTGATTCTCACTTTTTTTTTAATACAAGGCTGCAGTAAAAGCCATGCAAGTTAACCAAGATTGGGTTATGTTGGAAGCTATAAAACTTTCACAATTAGTGGGTGGACTCTCAAATAGACTTTCACAATCAGCATATTTATTGGTTTCTTTATAAATACGATCAAAAACAATTTCTCAATTTCATATGATGGGATTTCTAATGTTATTGATGATAGTTGAGAGAAAGTGGCTACGAGAGGAGTTGCATTCAATTAGGGGTGTTTACAGGACGGGACGGGACTAGGACACCCCCGTCTCGTGTCTCGTCCCGAAAAAAAAATCGAGACTGAATTTTGATCCCGTGTCCCGTCCCATCCCATTAAGAGTTAAGACGGGACCAGGACAAGATTGGGACATCTCGCCATCCCGATAAATGGAATAATATCGAAAAAAAATCTACATAACAACATTCATTAAAATTTTAAATCATATAATTTATTAAGTTTAAAATCAAAACAACACAAGTACATAAATAACAATAATTTAAAATTAATTATTGAATTATATTAATCACAACTACACATTATAATAACAAATATAAGTGATCTTTATGTTATAAGATTAGCAACAACAGACAAGTTAACACAACATTAAATTATTGTTCTTCTACTTTAGTAAAAATGTACTAAGGTAATTACTCTTCTAAAAATAAGCAAGAAATATGTTGTAAATAAAAGTTATTAAATAGATAGATATAAAAATAAATTATATTAATATAATTAATACATTATAAAAAAAGATATCGCCATATTTACTCCATGTCATTAAAATTATCAATATAAAAAACTTTAGTTTTAAATAAGACTTGCAAGTATTAAAATTATAATTGATATAATTAATATAAGTATAAATTATGTTAATATAATTAATATATTTAAAATAAAAATAATATATATAATATTTGGGACGAGACGTCCCGATGGTAATCTCATGTCCCGTCCCGTCTCGAACCCCTTTTCTATCCCATCCCGTAAAGTTCTATCATGATTATTTTTGGACCGGGACAAGACTCGTTCCGATATGATCGGGACGACATCGGGCCAATCGGGATGGGTCCAGACTGAACACCTCTACATTCAATGAGAGGCAAAGCTTCCATAAAGTCTGAGCAAATATTAACTCTGAAAATCTTAGCACTCCAACAAATGTTTAGCCTTTTCAATATCCTTATAAATCCAACTACTATGCTGGGTTGCTAGCCAATATTTTTAAAAAAACCTTTAATCCAATTACCTTTATTGTCTCCAATAAGGCCTTCACAAGTAAATACACCATTAGAGTTAACATAACCATCAATGCTTACTCTAACTCATCTCAAATTTAGTTAACTCCATCTAGTTTCCCGTGTGGTTTCAATTTTGCTCAAAAGATAAAGTTTGAATTGAAGCCTCAGGTCATTGATAATTTGTTGAGTGCAGGAGAAGACAATGTCATTGTCTAAAATAATATCTTTAAAATATACTTACTTGCATTTAGCTTTCCACATGTTTCAATAGGCTTAGGCAAAAAAATTTTTGCTAGTGTAATCTTCTTATAGACGGGTTGTCTACTTCATTTTTAGCATTTCAAATTATTCAATCCTACCCATAGAAAGAAAAGAAAGTATTATGGTTGGTAGAATTGACTAATTTTTTCCAAACTTAATTGGCTTTCTTACAATCATGTAAGATATGGATAGAAAAGTTATGAGAGTTACAACTAAAAGGGCAAGTATGTTGCTAAAGAGTATTCCTATTGGAAAGTGTGAAATTGATTTGGAGACAATCCCATGCAACTTTTTAGAAAAAGTATTTAATTTTTTTTATAAGTTGGCCATTTCCAAAATTTGGACCTGATATTTGAGTGTCTCTAAATTTGATGAGTCTCTATAACTTTGTAAGTAGATTTGATCTGAAAAGTTATCATCAGAAGAAGGCCTCCAAACAAGAATGTCGCCTTCACCATTCCAAAGGTTGCATAAGAGCAATATGCTTAATTGCATTAAAATGGAGATATCATCTTATAATATCAAAATTCCAACCACTCACAGGCTTACAATAATTCAAGACTCTAGCATGTAAAATAAGTTCAATGTCATGTAAAGTGTGCTTCACAAGAGGGTCAAGTAGGAAAGTACACTTATCATACCAAAAAAATATTTGATTTTCTTTTCCAGCTTTCCAACCAATGCAAGACATGAATTTATCCCAAATTTTCAATATACTATTCTATGTACAGGAACAAGAATTCAATTTAACAACTTTGAGAATTGTGAGTTTGCTGCAACTATATTTGTCACGAAGACTGCACTCAGACAATGGTTTGACAATGAGACCCTAATAGAGTTTTATAATAAAAAAATATTTTAATTCTTGAGCTTTTTGAAGCCAACAACCCAAATTTTTTTTTGGGTCCAAACCCTCATTGCAGCGTTTATTTTTATTGACAAATTGATGAACTATGAATAATTAAATAATTTTCACATTGATTTGTGGGATTCAAGTTGTTGTCAGCGCCAAGGCCCTAATGGCTGCTGATGCCAACGTTGGCTCCGACAACGATGGTGGATGATGTTTTTAAAAAAAAAAAAATTGAAGGAAAGGCATTTTGATAATTCACTAATAAAATATAGGAAAAAATACATAAAATCCCTCCAAATTTTGAGGTAGTTGTATATAATTTTTCTCACACTTAAAAATTTAAAATTAACCCCCTAATCTTTAATGTTGTCTTTCAAAACTCCCTATTGTGTTATTTTTTCATGAGGATTCAAATATCATTTAACTAAAAAATGTTATTAAACAAAAATATATTGCATAACTATTTATAATAAATTTTTTTATATTTTTGAATAGTTGAAGTATTGATAACAAAAAAAATATTATCATCATTGTATAAAAATTTAAATATTTATGTTTATATTAGTTTTATTCATGTTTTTTTTGTTATCAATGGTACATGATTTTATTATTTTAAAAGATAAATTTTTATTTATTTTCCATGTCAGATTAATATAATGCACATGGCTAAAACATTTAAAATTTTATGCAGTGATAATAAGATTTTTTTGTTATCAATGCCCAACTATCCAAAAAAATATAAACTTTATTATAAATAGTTATACAATATTATATTTTTGTTTAATAATATTTTTTAATTGAATGACATTTTAATCCTTGCAAAAAAAATATAATTAACAATGGGGAATTTGGAAAAACAAAATTAAATGTTAGAGGGTTAATTTTAAACTTTTAAAGATGAGGAGAGTTATATATAACTATCTCAAAGTTTAGGGGGCTTTATGCATTTTAGCCTAAAATATATTTTCAGTTCAATAGTATTCTGTATTCTATAATTTTTACATGTTGATTTCTTCTGTCCGAGGTCATTATAATTTTTACATGTTCATTCTCAATTCTCGTTTAGAATTCATTAATTGATTTCCCAAATCTAATTTAATGCATTAAGAATTCATTACTTGTTAATAAAACTGGCGCAGCCCATGCAATGCTTAGTATATACTTGTTCATAATCTTGCATTTTTTTACAAAATATCAATAAACACAAAACAAGTAGTCAGCATTTATGTACTAATACACTTGATTAGTTGATTCATATATTCAAATGGAATACTAAAAGTAATACTCCCCCGTTAAGAAATACAATGTATAATTTGGAGTGATTTTTTATTATCAAATGCTACTTCCGTTAATTATTATAAGACATTTTTTTGAAGTATCATGTTTTAAAATAAAAAGTATTTTGAACTTTTAAGATATAATTAATATTGTTTTCTTAAATATCCCTTAATTAGAAGGGTAATTAATAAAAATTAAATTAAATAAGAATAAATATAGAAAGAATGTAAAATTTTTAATACCATTAATGAATCATTGAACAGTACTATAAATTAGTTAAAAATGTTTCAAAATGCAGAAATTATATAATCCAACATATAATGCAGAGTCCTTTGCATATTTAAGTAATATCTTTCCAAAAGGTTCCTAAAAATTAGAGCTATCAATTAGGGTCAGCTTGGCCCTAAAGGGTCGGCCCTTGAAGGGCCAGGGCCTAAACAAGCTGGCCCTAATAAGCTTGATTGTATGTCAGGGTTTCATTTTGTAAGGCATAGCCCTAGCCCTCAGGGCTAAAGGGCCGGCTCTTAGGGCCTCGGCCCTATTTTTTTAAAATTATTTTTTTAATTTAAAATTATAAAAAATATATTTATAATCATAAAAAAATTATTATACATAAAATTCAGTTTAAGAAAATAAATTTAAATCAATTTACACCACAACAATAAAGAAAACTAAAATATTTAGGTCTAATATCAAATAGCAACATCAAAATTAGAGCCGTCAATACGGGCTCGGCCCTTTTAGGCCCGAAAAAATTGAGGGCCGGGTTTCCATTTTATCTTTAAAAATGTAAATCGGGCCTAAAAGGGCTGGCCCTTTTAGGCTCGAAAATAAAAGGGCCGGCCCTTTTAGGCCCGTTTATAATTTTTTTTAAATTATAATATAAAAAAATAAAAGATTAAATACATAATTCAAAGAAATGAACATATTAAATGCATTCATTCATCCCTTATTTATTTATTATGATAATATTAGTTAAGTTTAATTTTTATTGGTATTCACTTTGATGTTGCTATTTGATATTAGACCTAAATATTTTAGTTTTCTTTATTGTTGTGGTGTAAATTAATTTAAATTTATTTTCTTAAACTTAATTTTATGAATAATAAATTTTTTTATAATTATAAATATATATTTATAATTTTTAATTGAAAAAATAATTTTAAAAAAATAGGGCCGAGGCCCTAAGGGCTGGCCCTTTAGCCCTGAGGGCTAGGGCCGGGCCTTAAAAAATGAAACCCTGACATGTAATCGGGCTTATTAGGGCCAGCCCGTTTAGGCCCTGACCCTTCAAGGGCTGGCCCTAATTGACAGCTCTAATCAAAATGAATACCAATAAAAATTAAACTTAGCTAATATTATTATCTAAATCTTAATAAATAAAAAAGGGATGGATGAGTGCATTTAATATGTTCATTTATTTGAGTTATATATTTAATATTTTATTTTTTATATTATAATTTTTTAAAAAAAATTATAAAAGGGCTTAAAAGGGCCGACCCTTTTATTTTCAGACTTAAAAGGGCTGACACTTTTATTTTCGAGCTTAAAAGAACTGGCCCGATAGGCTCGATCCTAATTGATAGCTCTACTAAAAATACTCAAAATTACTGAACGAATTATGATTTTTTATTTTCCAACACATGTGGGGCATAGGTGGAATCAAACTAAAATTGTTAGAGATACAAATTTTAACTTTTGTATATGTGGCAACTTAGTGCCTGTTTGAATTTTAATTAGGTATAATAAATTATAACAATAATTAATTAAGTAATAAATTTTAATTATAATTAATATTATAACGTAATCTGTTTGGATACTATTTTTTTACAATTAATTTTAATAGAATTAAAGATATTTGAATAATTTATTCAAAATTAATTTTAATTATATAAATTATCATAAAAGACATTATTTTTTTAAAATTAAATTATTGACAAATTTTTATATAATATTATTAAATTTTTTAAATTTTATTTAAAAAGTAAAATATATTATTTAAATTATATATTTGATTAATTATAAAAATTTAAATTAGATTAATATTAACAATTTTAATTTACGTAAATGAATAACTTAATATATCTTAATTCAAATCAATTTAATAAAAGACAAAGATTTAATTCTTAAATACCAAACATTAATTTTACAATCACTAATGAAGATGATAATATATAAATTAATTTTTAATGATATTATGAATATAAGCCATATCTGACGAAAATGTTAAACACTGTCTTAAAATTTTGACAATATAAAAAATGTAGCAATGTTACAAATGATGCAAAATCTCTCTCTATGAACCTTTACAACAATATTTGTCATGACTCTAAATTTTAAATTAATTTTTACTTACTAATTAATATTTTATTTAAATTAATTTTATAATAAGTGTTGAGTGAAAGGTGATAATTAACAAAAATTCATGCTAGCAACTTTTTTGAAAATACAAAGTTTGAATTTTATTTAAAAAAACAGAGAGAAGAGAAGAGAGTTTAATTTTATTTTTTATTAAATTATATATTTTCTTTATATTTTTTTTAGTTTTTCTTTATAATTTTTTCCAATGCTTTTTGGTAAGCTTCTCTGCAAAAGCTTGGATTCTCATGTTTCAGGAAAAAATTAATTTTTGGCCCAAAAATGAATTAACCCATTTTATGGGTGTTTGGATAATTTTAATTTTTAATCAATCTTTTTCTCAAATAATCAATTAAAAACGCTATCTAAACACACCCTTATAATTTAGGACGGAAGAGTACTTTCCCCAAATTAACATGTTAATTGCACACATCAATGCATACAATCAATTACCCCTCCCATTCTTATTACAAGATGCTTCAGGCATTCACAAATTTATTTGTCAGCAAGAATTCAAATATTCCAAATCATACACATATTCATCTTTTTTAAGCCTTGGCTCAAATCACGCGACTACTATTAATATCCTAAGAATAAAAAGAAAAATTCAGTCAAGCTTTTGAGTTTTAACACAACACCATTTAAATTAGACCATCTTAGAAAAACCTATATATGACCAGAGGGAATAGCTTCCTTTGCAAAACTTTTACCTAAATGATGTGTCAATTTTTTATTAAAAACATACTCTACAAAAACCAACACACTTCTTATAAATGATTAACTAATTTCCATAATCCAAATAAATTCTCTAACTACCACAATTAGAATTGTAAGGAGTATTATTTTTTAGTGAAAACTTGGCCAGTATCAAATATTCACACCCTCTTCGTCAAAATTCCTCCATTAAGACATAGTAAAAGAGTTAATCCAATGGAATCTTTACCCGCTTAGATCCCATAGTAGTAAATAAACAAAAAATAAATTAATTAACAATCATAGTTCTCTAGTAGAAATCTGATTACACAATAAAAGCCCCCACTCAGATGTTACGCCGGCATTCGAAGTAAATGAAAAACAACGGACAGATGAACACTAAAATAGAGCAGATGCCATCCGAAACATCATGAAAGAAGTTGCAATCTCTTGTGAAAACGGTACAAGGCACAAAAACAACAGCACCATCGATGACCCAAAATTTTAATTGTAATTAGATTCAAAGCTCAACAAGAATCTCGAGGATCTTCAGCCACGTCAAAATGAAACGTCAGTTCAACTGTTATCAGTCTGGCAAAATTTGCTCACCGTCAGCATCTGCCTCGGTCTCAACCTTGGGCTTTGATGGAGCCTGGCCAGATCCAGGAGCCTGCTTCTTCTTGATTCCACTCACTATATCATCAATTCTCAGGAGCATGCAAGCAGCTTCAATGGCGGTCTTAAATGTTTGTGCCTTCACATTGTAGGCATCCCAGATCTAGCACCATATTAACAATACATGTAACATTGACACACAATGCTTTACCAAGACAACCCAAAGGGGCAAGGGTGTCCAAATATGAAAAAAAAAAATATGTCAAGCTTAAATGTTGGGGAGGACCCCCAGGGAGGTGCATAGGTCCTTTATACTGTCGCACATTTTGGTGACACTTGAAACGTGTTAAATATAATTATATTGTCGCATATTGGGAGAACCATTCAAATTTACAAAAGGCAACTAAAGTATGTTACCTTCTGCTCTTTCATGTCAGTGATGGCCCCGGTATTTCCATCGATGCCAATCCATGCGTTCTCTCCATTTGCATGCTATAATTTTCCCAACACAAACATGCCATTAGCCAAAATCCAAATCAATAGAAACAGCACAACAGCATAAACAAAATTTCTTGTCTTACTTTTCCTTGCAGTGAAGTCATAGTGCGAATCACATTAACCCCACAATTTTGTGCTAAAGTACGGGGTATAGCCTCAAAAGCAATAGCAGCAGCTTCATAAGGCCACTGCCAGCAAGAATCATAGTAATCAGGACTCATGGCCCAGAGTATATCATTTTACGAAAAAAAAATAAAATAAAATAAATGCTCCATATCAAACGATCTTTAATAGAAGAAACAGCAATGTCACACTCACCTTCTCTATGCCCTCAATGGATGAACTCTTCTGCTTCAAAGCTGCTGACACAGTCAACTCTGTAGCCCCACCTCCAGGAACAAGTTTTGGATTTTTTATAATGTTCCTTGCAACAGACATGGCATCCTGGCATGCAAAAAAGCTTCAGAAAGCATTGATGGAAAAAATGCAAGTTCTCATATCATATCTCCGACATCAAGCTTACCTGGAGGTTTCTTTCAACTTCATTCAAGAGATCCTTACTGGCACCCCTTAGTAGTACAGTACAAGCTTTAGGGTCTTTGCAATCAACAATAAAAGCAAAATACTCATCTCCAATTTTCTTAACTTCAAATAACCCAGCACCAGTCCCCACATCAGACTCCTGTAATTCATCTGGTCTGTTTACAATAACAGCACCGCATGCCCTTGAAATTCTATTATTATCAGTTTTCCTCAGCCTCCTGATTGCACTGACTCCATGCTTACTCAGATAATGACACGCCAAATCACTAAGCCCCTTCTCCGTAATAACCAAGTCTGGTTTAAACTTCAATATTTGCATGCACATCTCCTCGATGTATTCTTCTTCCATCTTCAACAAGATATTCCAGTCTTCTTCCCTGAGGAGCTCAGCATTTGTTTGGTTTTCACCCTTTTTATACTCAAGGGGGCAATCCAAAAGAATGATACGTGGATTAACAATCTTTCTCCTCATCTTGCCAGGGGCAACTACATCTTTGTTTATCATAACTCCTTTAAGAACTCTTGAATCCTCCAGCTGACCACCAGGGACCTTTTCAACTTTAATATAATTTTTTATATCCACATCTCTCAAACCTTGGCCAAGATCAATGCCTACCGTTGTGGTAGCATCAATGGCTAAATCCTGCAATTTTACCCAAATATAAGGTAAATGCTGTGGTGTTGCAGATGCCCAGCAGTTATATGCACTCATAACAGCAAAGAGGTTTTTATCTTGTTTGTTCGAACAGAAACAACAAAACTGATTATGAACAAGAAAATATACGAAACAAGGATCACTTTGCAGAACTATTTTCTAGATGTGCATGTATTAGCAATTAAGGTTGGAAAAAAATTGTATCATTATAGATGCAAAGCTCTTAAGCTTTACCAACTCACGAAATATGGAGATAATCCCAAACCTATTGTCTCACTAGATGCTAAAATCACAATATGAACAACAAACAAGCAAGTCAAATTCTTTAAGAGCAGGGGAGGGGAAACCGGTTGACAATATGACCCACCACCTCCTCCAAAAATTGAGCCTTTTATCAAGGGTTTATACAACAACCATGTGCCAGATTTTTTTGGGGGGAAAAAAGAAGATATTAAAGCAAGAATCAGCTCAAAAATCTAACCCAAGTAGATATGATACTCACGGCAATTAAATCTCCAAATTGACTAGTGAATTTGGTACCTATGCAGCTTTTCACTAGGCCTAGCATTGTACCTCCTGCAGCATGATACACCAATAGCATTTAAACTTCACAGCAGTGAAAAAAAAAACTTCTCCACAAAAAAGATGAATCTTATAGATGAAATCAAAATATTTTTCTTTTAAAGCAAGAAAGTGCACATGAATTCTACGTGTTAAAAGAAATAAGGAAAAAAGGCTATAGACACAAACAAAATTGTGAAATGTATTAATCACAATGAGGTTGACAGGCTCAAAGCAACTGCCTCTAGTGGAAAGGAACAGGAGCACTGCCCTGACAATTACATGCCATTGAATCACAGCAACTAGTTATACTGTAGAGATTCGTCTTGACTTAAGACTTCCAGTTGCAAGGAGTCATGAATAAACCATAACTACAATCATATCCAGTTTATCACCAAATTAGTACAAAGTACATTATGATTTGAGTTGACCCAGTCTCAAATTTAAATTTAACGGATCCTAAAATCAAATATCCAACTCAGTTCGGAACTATTTACACATCTTGTTCATGCAGTGCTTTTGCTACCCGGAAAACAGGTTAGAATTGGAAAATCTTGGCCAACTATAAACTATCAAAAGCCAATATGAGGAAGAAACAGTCTTAAGAAAGTAACAGTAGCAATTATACTTACGATCCTTGGTGTCAATGGGCATGGCAATTTTGTCAAGCACAGCAATGGCATCCTCAAGAGCTTTGTTATAAGCTGTAGGTCACATGATTATAGAAGTCATCAATCATCATATACAATCTCAGACTTCTGCAAAAGAACAACTTATAAATACTTCTTACCTCGGCAAATGACTGTAGGATGATAATTTTTGCCGATGAATGCTTCAGCAACATGGAGCATCTCACCAGCTATAAAAGTAATTTTATTAAAATAAGAAAAAAAAACAGAACAAGGCAGCATCTATCCAATAAATCAAATAAACTCATCCCCTCTATTAGGTACACAATGACAACATAAAGTCCATTCATGACTATTTATTGACAACATAGAAAAGTACTGAAGCTGTTCTGTAGACAAAATAACCTTTTCCCTATTCAATGCCCTAATCACAATAACCAAATAAATGAATAATCCTGAATAGGTCCACAAGACGTATAGTCTAAATAATAATTCATAAAAAGATTAAATCAAATAAACTTAAATTTTAAAACCTACCAAGAATGATTACAGAAGTTGTTCCATCTCCTACTTCTTCATCTTGAGTGCGACTTAATTCTATCATAGACTAAGCAATTCCAATAGAAGAACAATGTCAGAAAGTTTCAATCAGAGTGTAGCAGTAGAAATGAGTGTGACAAATACCAATGAAGCAGAGCAAGAGAAATAAACCATACCTTAGCAGCTGGGTGAGCAAGATCTAATTCACGCAAGATAGCATTTCCATCATTAGTCACCACAATTCCTGTAAATTAAAACGAAAAGAAACTGTGCAGTGAGACGTGTCAAACGCTATTAAAAAGCAATTTACAACACAACCTAAGCCACAGGAAGGCCATGAAAAATTTTTAATGATCCAACACAGTTAAAAACACTAAAATAGAATCCAAGAAAGTGTTGGTTAAATTAAGCAGTTACTTCAGGTTACTATAACCAAGAAAACGATCACTTTCTCAAGCAATGGAGGCATAAATCATATAAGCAGATATTTGGCCTCATGAACAAATGCAATAAATACAAGTTCTCAATCATCTGTAAGCTCCAACATGATTAGAAAACAAAACCCTAACCTCCACTAGCATCAAGTAGCATTTTCAACATGGACCTGGGTCCCAAGGTAGTGCGAATTATGTCAGCAACAGCCTGGCAAGCATTAACAATATATTCACAGCGTTAAATCACAACCAGAGTCTAGGCAGTAATAAACTATGTAATAAAGGCCACATCTATTGAAAATTCAAAATTTTCAGGCAAATTCAAGTTATTAATCATTGGAAGATCCAGTATTACATTATAGAGAAAGACCATAACAAAGGAAAAGAATATCTGAAAAGAAGCAAGATAAAACTGTGTTCAAGCTTTGAAACCATGGTTAAATAACATGTAGAGTTAACATCTGCAAAGAAGCAATGTCCGAAACCTGAATGAAATATCAACTAAAACTCTTGAACACTTTTCCATAGCGTGACCTTCCAATGCAACAAGATACTAAACACATTTTCAGCATCTTATAGGCATAATTGTCTTCCCTGAATATCAAACAAGATGGATATAGAAATATAGTACAAGAAAATCTAGTCCTCCAGCTCCGTGAGTTTGCAAATTATACTCTTCAACAAATATGGTTTTATATTTTTATATTGATATCAGGATTTCACCAGAAAGAATGACCAAAGTAAGGCCACTATAAATTTTGATGGCAATATAGAGCGGAATATAATATTCTTCTATGAGACATGATAATTAAGGAGATTTAAGCACTCAAACAGCAATTCTCCAATGCATCCCAAGGGTAGAATGCCACTCTTAAGCATGTCCCTGTGACTTGACAATTAAATTTATCAAAAATGAACTAGCTTCACGCCTTAAAAAAAAACAGATCATCAAAATTTGTAAACATAACAAACAATCTGAGATACCATCTCCATCAAGTGAACATGTTTGCTTTTAGGTGACAGAAAACAAATAGGAGTTTTCACCAGAAGATAACAGACGAGATTTTATATATATATATATACATACTTATTTTGAAGAGTATAGCAATTAAAATAAAACTACATCCGATTGCAAGGATACCAAACAGAGCAGCTTCTAAAACATCTAATTTCCTGCCTACTGCACAATAAACATATTAAAATTACATAGAATAAGAAACGACTGGACTCCCCTCAAAGTAATGTCTGTGGCCAACTTAGGAGGGATGAATAATCACAAATTTTACATTATTCCGAGTAATTGAGTTCAACTATGTTACTTCTTTCTCAAAAATGAAACCGAAAAGTAAAGTCATTCCCTCTTGCAAAATGTCATTAAGCAATCCATCAGCTAAAGATGTAAGCTACTATAAAAAACAGTTTTGAACATAAGACTACCAATAATGGGAGCGGTAGAGCACAGAAAAAACCCAAATGAAGCGGTACCAAAATTATTACCTTTGATGCCTGAATATTAGCATGTTGCACCTTACTTCCAGACTCCCGTTTCAAAGAGTCCTCTGTACATATTCAAGAGGTACTTGATGAGTCAAACAGAACAACGAACGTTCATAAAAAATTTGGACACACAGAAATTGGTGGCATTGGTGCATTGCTTCCAATAACAATCCAAACAATATGAAACAAATCTTGAACAGATCAGTGAATGGCACTTGACGTTCAATATTGTCATCAGTCGGCGAGAGAAAGAGAAAGAAATGACTCACTGAGGACTAGAACCGGCGCGTGCATGATTCTTTAAGTATGAGATACTGCTCGAAACTCTTTGTATGCACAATTAAACTCTGAAGTGGTAAAGAAGATCCTTGGGACTCTAGGTCCACACTGCTCACCAATTAAAAATATTAGCAAGTTGTTAGAACTCAAATATTTCCATAAGCCCATAACCAAGTTAATAACTGTAGTAAATTCAAATATCAGCCGAGTATGATCCTGAAACGCGCTAAACAAGTAAAACTTCAAATCCCAAAACACACCCCTCTTCCCTCCAACGCTCGACTGCAGAGGGGACTGAGCGCTGGATGCGCCGCTCCAAGCCGCGAGGCGAACCGGGAAGTGCAGCGAGCGACCAAAAACTTTAACGCACGGGTTGAAATGGAAATGGGAGTTACCTGATGTTGATCGGAGAATGGGAGGTGGTGCAGTGTTCGGAGTAGATGGGTTCAGACCGCAGAGGCAGACGGGCGTGCTAGGGCAAACAAGAAGTGATCAGAGGTGAGAGTGAAATGCCCCAGTTGAACAGCAGAGAGGCCTCTAGTCCGCCAAAACGTGCGAGAAAACCCTCGAACGCCGTGGTGCTTTCTTCGTTTCCATGATTTTCAATTTCCAAAAAAACAAAAACAAAAACAAAAACACAAATATAAATTCGGAACAAATATTAACCTGTTTTTTACATGGTTCCGCGAGAGCTCTCCAATAGTGATATAAACTTGTCATGGCTATTTAAAATTAAAATTTGACAAAAGCTTATTCCTTTCATTTAAAAATATAAAATATTTTTAATTAAATTTCACTCCTTAATAAAATAATTACTTACTTTTCAACTAACTCTATCTTTTTATATTTACTCCTATTAAACACCCTACAATAAATATAAAGTTATTATCAATAAGAGCACTTTTAAAAAAATGATTACACCTTAAAAGGCTAAAAATGCCTTATATTTTTAAACGAATGGAGTATTCCTTTTAATCATAATATAAATTATTATTAATTAATTTATATTTTTAAAAAATTTAGTTAAAATCTTGATTTCTATACATTTTCACATATTCTTAATTGTACATATAATAAATACAACATTTAATTTATTCAAAACACTATCATTAATTATTTAAATTTAGTATAATAAAGTGAAGGTGTAATTGAAAAGATTTATATAAAACCTAGGTATAATTGGAAAGACTTATATAAAACCTACCTAATAGGCCCATAACCTATATTTTGGACCAGCTATATTTTTAGAAAATACTCTATATTGTTATCCGGAGCATATATTTAATCTTATATATTTGGGAGCTTGTTTTCAATTCAATCAAGATATGTGTATATTTTATATATTAATTATTTGATAACAAACTCTTTTTATTAATATTATTAACACTTTAAATCTACTTATTTTGATTTCTTTGGATAAAAATATATTAAGAATATAAAATATACTTTAAATCTTTTGCATATCTTCAGCATTTTTGTTCAATAATATGTTTATAGGTTTTGAGGAATTAAAACACTTGTTGGTAATAGACACATGACAAGTTGTTGTTAACCTTTTTACATAATGTGATCAATGGTAATCCTGTTTTCTTATATGTTGTATCCTCAAGTACACTCATGAATGCTCTAGGTTACAAGATGAAATTGGGAAAAAAGTCTCGTTAGTAAGTATATTTAAAAGATACCTTATTATTAAGGGGAAATTTCAATGAGGGACTCTTGACCAGAAATAATAAAAAAGATGACCCTAAATTTTTGAAATTTTAGTAAAGGAACCATACAAGATTTCGTTCGAATTTGTGACAAAAATGATAAAATTACCTTTATTTAAATAAACAACATAAATGACTTGTTCGTTTTCATATTATATGTTATTCATTTATTCATGGAATGTTGTTTATTTTCCTGCTTTACTTGTTTATAATCATGCAGGGAAACGAACAACATTCCATAAGTAAATGAACAACATACACTATGGGAATGAACATTTGGAATAAGATTAAGTAAAACTAAGGCTATAAATAAGTGAAATAAGAAAACTAACAACATTCCAAAAGTAAACAAATAACAAACAGTATGAGAATGAACAAGTCGTTTATATTGTTTTTTAAGTGAGGGTAATTTTGTCATTTATGTCACAAATTTGAAAAAAATTCCATACGAGTCATTCAATGAAATTTCAAAAAATCTTGGGTCCTCTTTTTCATTATCTTGGTTAAAAGTTCCTACTTGAAATTTTCGCTATTATTAAAGTGTATGTAAGGAAAAAAATGTAATCTTTATAATATTGGTTATACAAATGGTGAAAAATAAAAAATACTTTTTAAATCACTGAAAATGAGAAAATCAATATAAGGAAAGTTATGGTTTGAGAACTTAATCGAATTGTTACTCATAGGAAAGTTTCATATCATAATAATGATGATATTGTCAAGAATTATGATTCTATTTTATGAAAAAATTTGGCTAGCTTGTGGCTAAAGATTTTGAATAATGTTGCGTGAGAATGTAGGAGGGTAAAGAAATAAATTTATAGACTGAATTTTGGCTAGATAATGGGCGCCCTTTATATCAAAGGGCGTTGAGAAGGCCGAAAGGAAGGTTCGTTGAATGTAGTATTGCTGATCTGGTTGATGAAAGAAAGGAATGGGAGTTGCTATACTTAAAAGACTACTTATTTGAAGTTGATACACTGAAGTTATGAGCCATAATTCTAGCTATGGCTAGAAATCAAAGTGACAATATTATATGGAAAGGGTCTATGGGAGGTTTGTATGTTGTGGTAGATATATATAAGAAGATTATATGAGAGGTGGATGTTGAAGATGAGGTTTTATGGAAGAAGATTTGGAAGTGGAAGGGACCTAGAAAAGTATAGGTTTTTTATGGTTGGCAACTCATGATAGGTTATTCATTTCTATTAAAAGGGCAAGAATAGTGGGTGGTTCCTCAATGTGTAGTAGGCATAATGATGGAAATGAGTGTGTAATGCATGTTTTAAGAGATTGTGAAGGGGCACAGAAGGTTTGGAGGGCTTTGAGAAGGGAGAAAGTATCTAATTCCTTTTGTGTGTGGCAAGGAAAGGAGTAGATTTTAAATAATCTGAATAAAATAGGAGATTGGGGACTAATGTTTGCTATCGCTTGCTGGCAATTGTGGGGTGGCATTGGAGAAACAAGTCACCATTTGAAGAGGGATTTCAAATGTCTGAGAAGCCTAAGTTGATTATAAACAAATATGTGAGTGAGTGGAAGCACTTGACTAGTTTGTTTGGTTGACCTAGCATATGTAGACAAGAGGTGTCGGTAGGTTGGGTGAAACATGAGACTAGTTGGATCAAGCTCAGCTTTGATGGAGCTATTAATTTGATTGAATCAAATACTGGTTGTGTTGGGTTACTTAGGGAAAATGATGAAAATTGGATATATGGTCATGCCAAGCGTGTGGGGTTTTGTTTAGTGGTTGTGGCAAAGTTGTGGGGTGTGTTGCGTGAGTTAAAGGTGGCTAAAAGAAGGAATGTGTGTAGGTTGATTATTAAAGGAGACTCCTTGGCTATTATTAGTATGCTCAAGGGGGTAATGGTTGATGGCTTAGATAGAAATAATATGATGAAAATGATTAAAGATATACTTTGTATAGATTGACGGGTACAAATACAACATATTTATAGAGAAGGAAATACTTATACTCACTGGTTAGCTAGTGTTAGTCCTTTGTAGGATTTTAATCTAAAAGAATTTGTTTTTCCTCCTACTGGTTTAGTTGATACTTTGTACTAGTGCAACTCAATTTAGGCTTTGCCCTCTTTGCTTATCATCCTCATCATCATCAACAACAACAACAATGCGAGTGTTGTGAGACGATGGAATGTAAAAATCTCCCCCGTTTAAGGTAAAGGTAATAAACATGCAAATTGACTTACAATTTGGAACTTCCTCCAAACTAACGAGCTAGTAAATGAACCTCAAAAAGGTCTGTCCTATGTTACCCAAAATATTTTTATAAAATATTTTGATAGTGGATGAGGTATTTTAATCACTAGCTTAATAAGTGGATTTTAAAGTATTAGTGTCCAATGGGGTGTGCAACAAGACTTTCAATGTGGCATATTTTTGGTATCAAGTATGGCAAAGTAAAGAAGTCGAAGAGAATATTTGGGCTATTAAAAATTCTTTTAGTTTAATTCAATGAACTTTTTCTATTTTTATTGATTTTTTGTATTTTATTTTCATGTATTTTATTTATTTATTATTTTAAATTTAATAGCCTAGTATGGGCTTTTGGGTTTAAACTATCTATTAAAGTTTTTATGTTAGGATTTTAGAGAGTCACAATTGAGTTACGAGTATTTTTATTTCTTTAAGTACTACTCATATGTAAACAGCACATAGGGCGAACATATGGAATAAAAAATTATCTCTTTTTATCAAGTTTTACTTATTTATTAGTGTTCAGAGTTTAATACCATGTGGCTTTTTGGTTATTGTGGCATTGATAATTCCTCATTTGAGATATCCTAGGTGCAATTCTTGCTCTTTGTGTGGGTGTTTTCAATTAGTGTGTTCTCCATGAAATAATACATTGTGTATAAACCTCCTTCAAACCAATCATGTTCACGTATGGCTAATGTATGGAACTCTAAAAGTTCTTTTCCATGGTACCTTGAAAATTAGTCAAGGGCAAAGCTAGGTGCATGTCAAGGGGGCCGCTTGTCCACCCCCTATACTATATATAAGAGTGTGTTTGGGAGTTTAAGATTGAATGAAAAGGAATGTTTATTAATAGAATGGAATGGAGTGGAGTGGAATAAAACAACATTTTCCATTGTTTGGTAGTTTTATAATGAGAAGAAATAGTTTTGCATGATCATTATTTGGGAGTTATCATAAAATAGATGGAACAGAATGAATTAAAACTTTTTTTCCTATGTTACACAAATGACTAAATTTTAAAAAAATAATAATACTCATTAAATAATTATAATATTTGTCCAACAAAATTAATAATAATTGAAATTAATGGTAAAACAAGATACCTAAGAATTAAGAATGAAAAGAAAAGGTGAGTAATAGAACTACTCAAGTACACATGCATGTTGTGTAAGAGGAAAACACAATGAAGTTGTAGTGCTGAAAGGCAAGGGGGGAGAGATGGCAAGACTGAAAGAGATATAGTAGAAGATATGGCAGTACAATTTCTTAGGATATGAGAAGAAGGAATAGAAAAAGGTAAATAATGATGATAATGAAACTATATAAAAGAAGGCTATAGATTGTAATAATGAGTAAAGCACTTTTTGGTAGAAATTATGATGGATGTGAATGAGACAGTGTTGAATTGACTATTTTTATTTTCGCCAAGTAGGGTTTTTATAGGTTATCAGTGGCGGCAATAGAATCATAATATAATCTCTTGCTATAAGTGACTTTCATATATTTATCCTGTTTATTTTTTTTTTTGCGTAATGGAATCTCATATAAATACTGGTGAAAAAACATTATTGTTCTTTGTTAAAGAAAAATCTAGAATAAATTCCTTTGCATACACTTTTTCTCTCTAAATATTTATCATAAAAGCATTTAATTTTATTTTATAAATTTTTGCCTTTATCGATAAATTCAAACTAAAAAACTTACATACTCCTTCAAAATTGTTTTTAAAAATTGATATAATATGTAAAATACACTTCTTTTCGTTTCTATTAAGTTATTATTGATTAGAATGCATTTTTTAAAATACAAAATGATTAGTATGTAATTTAAACCATGAACTATAGGTTCAAAGGTAATTTGAATTTTAAACTTTTAAACAAATATATCCAGAATCCTAAACAATTAAAATTGAGGCAATTTTACCCATATTGTTAACTTTCAAGAAACGTTCGTCAAATTGGGGCTTAAAATGCAATTTTTTTCAAATGAATTTGATGACCATTTGTTAAAAGTTTATGATATAGGTGAAATTGTTTTAATTTTAATTATTTAGGGTTCATAATACACTTTTTTAAAGTTTATGATTCAAATTACCCTAGCGCCTATAATTTAAGGTTCAAATTACATATTAATCCTTTAAATTAAGGGCATCAATGGCAAGGATTTAGATTCAATCCATGTTCTAATTACACACATTGAATGAGTATCATTATGTGGCTTTATCTTTGCTGTCGAATTAAATCAATGATTCCAAGTAAGGCTATGGATAAATCTATGAAACAGTGACCATGCAGGCAAGGGCCAAAATTTCCCAAAACTCCCTCCTTTACATGCACTATAACATTTTTTGTTTTAAGCAACAATTTTATCTGCAATAGTTCTAAAAGTGTTGCCTAATGTGGTTATAAGTAACAGTTTTTGTATGTTACTATTAATCTCTTACTTTAAGCAACACATTTTTGGCAACATTTAAAAAATTTTTCTTAAAGTAGAATAAGCAACAATTTTCAAATGTTGAAATAAAATTTTTAAATAGGCAACAAAAAAAAATGTTGCCCATAAAAGTTCTTTAATAACAATATTTCAAAATTGTTTCCCATTTTAATAGGCAATAAAAATATCAATGTTGCTTATAAATATTTTTTCTGGCAACATTTAAAAATCGTTGCTTGTTATTTTTCTATACATAAAAAATTATTTTTGATTTATTAGTATAATTTTTATATAAACTTTTATTTATTTATTCTCTTAATTTTTTAATTTATTATTTAGATAAATTAAAAAATAATTTAACAATCACACAAAAATATATATATATTTTGTATTACATTATCAATAAGTCAATTCAAAAGAATGGTTAAAATCGCTCATTTTTCTCAAGAGGTTCAGGGTTTGAATCTTAAGTAAACAAGAAAATATTAATATTTAACTTTTTAACTATTTGCAACAATTTTTAAATATTGCCTATTTTATGTAATAAGTAATATTTCAAAAACTATTGCAACAGGTCTCTAAAAAACCGTTGTTTATTCTCATAGTTTTAGACAACTGTTTTTAAAATGGTGTTGCTAGAGATAAGAAAATTATTGCCTAAATTAATAGGCAACACTCAAATTGAGAACACTCGAAACCTATACCTTTAGACAACATTTTTTCAAACCAGTAACAATACTTTTGAACTATTTCAAGATAACAAACATATTGTAGTGATGTGTGATGTCACTTTCCATACACCCATTTCCATATCTTTAGTTCCTAGTTTGCAATTTTTCTAGTTAAATATTGCTTTCCTTTTTCCCCCCTCAACACCTATATTACTTGAATTTGTTGAAATCCAATGATTTAGAAATCCATCCATACTTAATTTGATTTGCAGGAACTATGTCCATTATGTTCCTCTTTTAAATCTCCATCCTGACATTGAGAGGGAGGAAACTCCCCATTGTTGGAGCTTTCTTACTTTTACTATCATGATCTTTAGGTTTATTGTTTTCAAGAAGATGGTTGTGTGGTTCTCAATATCAACGTCAGATCCCCTCCCTCACTACCTTAGAGTTGGTTCTCTCCTTTTCAAAGGAAGGCAAGTTTTGTTCAGAGAAATAAGGATGGATGTTATGGTTTATTTAGTTGCTCTTGCTACTCTCAAAGATCTTAGTCTATTGATTTAATCGAATGGTGGAGATAAAGTCACATTGTGACACTTATTCAATGCGTGTAATTGGGACACCAACTAAATCCAAGTCCTAACAATAAGAGTTTATCATAAAATAAAGGGAGAGTTTTTGTTAAGGCCCTCAAAAAGCAAGATACATGCATTAAAGACTCAAGGGAATCTGAAAATTCCTTCGCAGGTTGATGGCCCTTCACATAATTAATTTGTTTTTTTTGCTAAAATGACAGATGGCTCTGCCTTCTTCTTTTTTAGAAAAAAGTTGTCATTGTTAGTGGCCACTGGAGCTAAATTATAGGCAAGGAGGCCACTACCGTTGGAGCTTCATTTACTACTAGACTATCAAAGCCTTTTCATTATACATTACAAATATATGTGTGTGTTATACTATAACTCCTATTTTTTAAAAAAATACATAAGCTATTGTTCGGATATGAACAATAATGCATCCATGATTGACCAGATCATATAAAAATGTTTCAAAAATAAATTTATAACATATATTTTTTATTTAGTATAATATTGATAACTTATCAATATTAATCAATATTGAAATAACAAGTTGTAAAGAAAATGCTTGAATAGGTTGTGTTAACAAATTGAAAACTCATCTTATGTATGAACAAGTCATGTTTGAATATTTATAAATGATTGTTTGTATATGAATAACAATATGTCCATGATTAAATAAAGCTTATAAAAATGCTTGTAAAATAAATTTAAAACATATTTTTTGTTTTTGTTCAGTCTAGTATTGATAACTTATCAATATTGAAATAACAAGTTGTTAACAAAATGCTAGAACAAGTTGTGTTTAAAAAATTTTGACAACTTATCTTATGTATGAAT
This sequence comes from Prosopis cineraria, assembly GCF_029017545.1. Classification (NCBI taxonomy): domain Eukaryota; kingdom Viridiplantae; phylum Streptophyta; class Magnoliopsida; order Fabales; family Fabaceae; genus Prosopis; species Prosopis cineraria. Next base: position 27,944 of record NW_026556837.1, read on the forward strand.
AAGCTATGTTTAAATATTTACAGTTGATTGTTTATATATGAATAAAAATATGTTCATAATTAAATAAAGCTTATGAAAATACTTGAAAGATATATTTATAACATTTATATTTTTTTTTAGCATATATCTTGCTTCCGAGGGCCGTAACTGAAATTCTTCCTGCAGTAAACAATACATAAAAGATCAACATGTCTTGATTAAATTGAAACTTAGCACTTTAAATATATAATATCAAGTGTATTGGGTTATTGTTGAATGAAAAAATGACGAGCCTTGCAAAATATTAAAGTATGTATTTTTTTTTCTAATTTTATTTAAATTTTTAATTTAATTTTTTAATTTATAAAGTATCATTTCAGTTCCTTAACCTTAACGCTATTTGTTTCAAATAATTATTTTTTATGTCAATTATTGTTATTTTTTTAAAAATTAAACTCCATGTGTCAACATTTGAAAATATTTTATAAATATTTAAAAGTCTAATTTAAAAAGAATTTTATGACAAAAGTAATGATATTAGAGTTAAATGACTGGAAGATATTTTATAAAATTAAGGAGTTAAAATGAAATATTGTACAAAATTAAATGGTTAAAAGTATATTTTAATCTATTAATTTTTTAATAAGCATGTTAAATTAATAATGTTAATTTCCTTGATTGCAAACGCAAGTTAACGTTAGCAGGAAGATCAGAGGCGAAAGTTAAAGTAAAAGTGGTCAAAGGGAGGTAGAGTAATTTCTCACGTTTTCCAAACAACTCCCAAGTTTTTTGACACCTGCCAGTGACCAAATCAAATTCAAGGGACCTTACGGTAATCAAGCTGTTTACACGCACCTTTATGTAATGATTGATTATTGATATTGATTTATTTATCCACGAGATACTGTCAAATAATCTTTATTATTTTTTTATTTTCTGGCCAACAAAGAATCTTTATCTTAAGTTAATTGAAATTGATTCATGATACAAAGATTAGTGGAGACGCCACTCATGCGAGTAATAATTGAAGTTGGGACAGGTGTCATAATTAGTGTCCAACAGTCAATAAAAAAAAATTTATGCACAATAAAAAAATTCAATCATAAATAATATGATGAAAAACATTTGAGGAAATCAACCATTTAGTTCTTAAAATTTTAATCCAGCAACAACTAAACTCTTAAAATTTAACTTGATATAACTTAGTTTTCTAAGTTTTTGTGTTAAATGTGTTCATCTCTTATACATAATTAATCTTCCATAATTCATTTATATGTAGAGATGGGCCAAGTCTATAAGTCAAGTTATTTCAAAATCGACCTTCTTTGAAGGCCGGTTGTTATTGTAATGGTCCAGGATTGAGTCTATAAGCTCTTTTCATTTTTTTTAGTTTTAAAAATTAAAATTTTAATTATAATATTTCTTGTCTTTTTCAAAATGCAAATTATAACATTAAAAAATAAAAATGAGTTATAAAAATTTTAATTTTCAAGTATAAACATATTTAAAGTTTAAATTTGACTTAAAATAATTATAATATTTCTTGTCTTTTCAAAATGCAAATTATAACATTAAAATAAAAAATGAGTTATAAAAATTTTAATTTTAAAGTATAAATAATATTTTAAAGTTTAAATTTGACTTAAAAATAAAAAATATTTTATTTTTTCAATGGTAAAAAAAACAGGTTTAAAAAGGCTTCGAGCCTATACTTTTTTTTTTTAAAGATGGTCACATTTTAAAGCTCAATATTTTTTAAAAAAATATTATTTTTTAAACTTTAATCCTTATAAAAATGTGGTTAAAATGGCAATCTTATTAACTTATATATCTGTGACATTAACTTTGACCAAACAGGTAGAATGATCATTTGGCATCCTTGATAATGCCACATGGAACCCCATAAATATACGCAAAACTGAAGCAGCTCTGTGGAGGACTGGAGGATGAAGTTTGCAGAGAAGAGCACTTTCCATGTGGCATTGACTAAGATGCCAAATAATCGTCTTCGCGAAGTTAATGCCTACGTTGATAAGTCAAAGCACTGGCCCCTTTTTTTTTTTTTTCTTTTTTTTTTAATTTTAGGGGCAGGCATGGTGCCCGAAGGGCCATGGGATCGCACTTAAAATTTAATGCCACAAAGGCACAACTTGGCACCACTAGATAAGGGTCTTTGGTTGCAGGGCTAACTTTGTATGTATATATAATATTATATAATATATTAAATGGTAGATTGAGTTGCACTGAGACAAACCTCAAAAACTGACTGTAGCCGAGTTAAAAAAACTTTTATCATGATTAATTTTACCAAAGCATTTTACTTGATATAAAAATAAAAAATTAATTATGAATTTCAAGAGCAGGAAATTATGCTTCAAAGCTTTTTCAAGTTAAATAATTGAAGCAAGTGACCTCTGAATTAGCAGTTGATTTGCAAACATATTTGCTAGTTAATTTTTCTCTCCCAAACAAATGAGACTTGCAATTAAAAATAAATAATCAGCAAAAAATAATTTTTTTAAAAAAGTAACATATCAACGAAGCTGTGTGTATTTTATAACATCGATTCCATCATTGAAAGGAAATAAAATAACACAAAGACAACACATCCCAGCAATCAATGAGAACCATGTCAAGGATGCAAATGTAGAAAAATATAATGCCCGACAGTAGATTTTCCATTGCCACTTGGAGACGTGGATTGTACTCCACTCCAAGATAAGCGATCATTATAATTTCCATGTTTTTTTTAAGCTAACTTATTGCCAGAAGAAAATATAAATGGAGCTATATCTGTGACAAACAATAAATAA
>NW_026556838.1:0-30704 GCF_029017545.1 Prosopis cineraria
AATTTGAAAGGGGTTAAAATTTGAATCAATCTGAATTCATAAAATTTATACGAATCCAAAAGAAGGATGTGATTTAAATCCAAGTCCTCATTAATCTAACACATCATAAAGTTACCAATTTATTTTTCTTAAAAGTGCAATTATAATTTCTTGTGGGGTCAATTATTTTATATAGTAGTTTCTTCTTGTATTCAGATAAGCTAAATTTTTTGCTCCACTCATTTTAATTAAATATCTTTTATTAGCTAATAGATAATATTGTAAAAAAGGTTAACATCTTTATTCAATTGTTATGAGAATTAAGTGTTATTTTAAATAGAGTAAAGATGCAATTTAGGCACAAATTATTTTAAAAAATCATTTGATAGCATGTATATTATAGGGATATGTAAAATAATGATCATTTATTTAAAACGACACCTAGTGCCTCCAGTTAATTTTAAGCTAGTGGACGTCCATTGCCATAGTGGGCCCTCTTGAAATGCACAGGTGGCTGTACCTACAATGGAAATCTCCTCCAATGATTTCCCCTTTGTCTCTAGCACCAAAAACGTTAGCATGAGAGCTAATTATAGCAATGATAGACTCGAGCTAACATATTTATTTTCTTCCATGCCCAAATCCTCCAGCCTCCTCACATTCACTGATGAAATAAATGAGTGTTTTTCTCTTCTTGATGCCTTAACATCCTCTCTTAACACGAAGATCTAATCTTTTTTAAGGTAAATCTCAAACCCATAAAATCAAACTTGAGAATTTTAATAGCACGCAGAGTCAAGATTTGAGTTTTGCTTGATTTACTTACTTAGTGGGAAGTTATTGAAATAGAAAGGACATGTCACATAGAGAGTCATGCGCTATTGCCGCCACCAATTTGATTCACTTCCATGGGGAGTCTAATTCCCATCATTGATGACCCACTTGAAATCCCCAAAAATGAAGGAGATAAAGAACGAACAAGATCATCATCAATGTTTTATTCTTTGCAAGCTTTGACTATAGGACTATTCTTTAACTATTAATCTATCTCTGAGTGTTTGCTTTGAAAACCCTTTATGGGTTTTCATGGTTTGATTTAGGTCTAATAGTGTTTCCTTGAACTAACTAATCAATCACTATTATCAAACCACCAAGCAACAAAACAATTCAATGATATGAGATAAGCAACTCCCACCTGGACACCAATAAAACAACGCAATGAAAAAAAAAACCTATAAAATTTGTGAATATAAGTCTAAAGAAGGAGGAAAAACTCACTGTGACTGTAAGTTTTAAAGCAAAGGGAAGAGTAGATGCTAAGAAGGCGAGAAGATGTGTAGAAATTACGATAAAGAAGATTTAGGAGGGGATACATTATGGAGACCAAAAATTTATGGTCCATAAATTTTGTTTGAATAAATGGACATTAAAACTTACTAGATGGAATGTGCTAGATACTCCATTTTATAGTTAAAGATTTATTTTGTACCACCCAATAATATGGGCTATCTAGTACTCCTTAAAAAAATAATTTATAACTAAATTTGATTTAAATAGAATCACACATTTCTTGAAAATTTAAAAAATATCAATATATTTTTTGTGAGGTCCAATATGGACAAAGCATACAATTTTATGATTTGATTTACTGCCAATTCTTATAACTCTATTATATATATAGTCCATTTTTATCATATTTGATATATTTTTACAGATTATGCAAAAATCTTTTCTATTGTTAAAAAGTTACGAAGGATCCTATGTTGTTTCTAATTAGTCGTGAGTAAAAAAATAAAAAAATGGAAAAAAATAGGTCCACAAACAAGACCAAATTATTCATATTTTTATGTAAATAAAAAAAACAAGCATGTATTGATGACAAATTGACAATATAGACATAGCATGCACTAAAATATTTTTTGAAATTTATAAAATAAGTTCTAAAAGATCATCAATACCTATTATAAACTTGCGAAAATAGCAATGAAAGATTGCTAGAGAAAATCTATATTGATCAAAGACTAATTGTCGTTATAATTCAAACAAAAAAATTTCAAATGAACCGTTGTTAATTTAAAATAAATTATTATTAAAACTCGACTAGATATTTATTTATAAAAGACTAATTCGAATCAATAAGTATCTATTCTAATTTTAACAATAAGTAATTGTTGATTCATATACATTTTTTTAGTAATCCTTAATTGATATTTTTCCTATAAACTTTAACTTTAGAATTCAGAGATAAAATTTTTTTGTTGACTTCAGGTCTTGTATATATAAATTATAGTTATGAACTTATTGTATCATTTTAACTTATTATATGATTAGTAAACACTAATTATACATGAAATTTGGTGGCCTCACGAATATTTTTCAAATCTATTAAAATATACTCCCTCCATTCAAAAATATAAAATAATTTTTAAAGAGTTAAATATTTAAAAATATAAGGCATTTTTAAATTTTTGAGATGTAATCATTGTCTTTTTTTTTTAAAGTACCCTTATTGATAAATGACTTCATATTTATTGTGAGGTGTTTAATAAGAGTAAATATAAAAAAAATAAAGTTAGTTAGAAATAGGTAACTTTTTTATTGAGAAGTGATTTAATTAAAAATATCTTATATTTTTATAAAAAAACATAAAATTACCACGCTATTATTATATCAAAAATAGAACTTGAGTTAATTATTTTGTCGTCGTAATAGAAGATAGCCAATTGAAAAAATTGGTCACCATCAAAAGTTTTAAGAGAGTCTAGAACCACTGTCGCACCCGGAAAAATGCGACGCGGACGGCGCGCGAGTGGATTACCCGGCCTTCGCGGCGGGAACCGGATCGAACGAGGAGTCGCCACCAAGATTTGAGGTAAATCTCGGGAAACCGGTTAAAAGGAGGATAAGGGTGGTCTGCAAAATCAGAGAATAGGTTCGGGAGTCGGTTGAGTGTGGAGAAGCTGTTAGGCACCCCACAACACCCGTTCGTCAGAACGGTTACCTGAAGTTTGTTGTGCTCTTTTAATATGATTTTATAATTATTTTAATTATCCCTTTTGTATTCATGTGTTTGATAAAAATGATAAGAATTAGGTGAGAAATATTTATTTATTTACAAGGGAGGACGGACTTGACTCAGAATCTGACTCTGAGGCCTACGTACCCTGTGATGGGGATCAAAGTCCACGTAGTTCGGGCTTAAAAGTTGTTGGTATAAAAATATTTTTTTGAAGAGAAATTAATTATAAATAATTCACCATTTTGCAAATAAAACAATTTCTGAAATTTTGATATGTGTGTTTTAAATTGCAAAAGGTAATTTAATTTTAATTATTTTCTCCATTTTTGAATTTTGGAATAAAGAAAGGAAAGGGTTTAAAATTATTTTTCTTTATATTTTATGATTAGAAATTTAATTGCAGTACCTGTAGAACCTTATTGATTCATACGGTAATGCAATTGCTCTAAGTATCTGCGAAGATTCTGAAATCTCACATGATAGAAGAGTTTGGCAATTTAATTTATTTATTTATATTCTTATGTACATTTAAGTATTAAAAATATATTTTAAGTATGTATATACATGTTTTGAAGAATTTTAATCATCATACCTACAAAGCCTTATTGACTTATACGGTAATATGATTATCCTAAATATCTACGGAGATTCTAAATCTCACACGATACAAGAATTAAATTTAATTAATTGATTTAATTAATTATATAATATATATGTATATATATTTTAAAAACTAAATCGTTATATCTGCAGAGTCTTATTGACTCACATGATAATACGATGATCTTAGAAGCCTACGGAGATTCAAAATCTCACATGACTAAAAGATATAATTGGTAAATATGGTTACAATTTAAATATATTAATTTGGTTAATTAAGTTTCTTAAATTGTATACTGTATGATTATTTACAAAAATTATTTATTTATTATAAAAATGGATGATCACTATATCTGCGCGGATTTTTATCCCACACGATAATATGATTAATTTAAGTCCCTACAAAAATTCTCGTAATCTTACACGGAACTTAAATGGGTTATTTAGATTATAAAAAGACAGTTGGTTTTAACGTTGGTCATTGAAACTATTGATTGTACATATAAATTGGATCTCTATACCTGCGAAATCTTATTGATTTACACGGTATAAGATCACTTTAAATGCCTGTGAAAATTCTTAAAATCTCACACGGCAAGTTAATAAAATACAAGAAACCTTCTCTTATTCATTTGTTTTTTTTAGATGAGAATTGAATTCTCTCCTCTTAATCTTTTATACAATTGTACATGTGGATAGAAAGTGTCATACGGTATGAGTGTAACAATATTATTGACAAGTAAAGGACCTTAGAATTAAAAAAAATAATGCTCATATATGTTAATATACACATTTAAGGACCTCGCCTAATAATTACACTAATTCTGTATTTGAAATAAAATTGTGCCTAATAATCAAATTTAGCTTAGCTATGATAGGAAACAAAAATTATCATTTGCAATTTCTCTATTATTTCTTTTTCAAACTCTCTTTTCTTAAAAAAGGATATGACAATTGCAATGAAATCACTTGGGAGCTGAAAAAATATGAGACAAAATATTTAAACATGAAATCCATTTTGGAATAGTAAACAGAAATTAAACACGTATATTTTGGATTCAGAAGCAAGAACCTGTGCATATGGGACGTCCAGATCTGTCTCAGCCTCTTCTTTCTCCTCTCCGTTTCTGTTTCTTCTTTCTCCTCTCTGCCTCTTCTCTTCTTTTCCTTTCGTGCTCTGTTTTCTGTTTCTTCCGTAAGTACGTACGTTTCTCCTTCCTTTCTCCAGTCAAAAAATGCACTCCTCTTCTTCGTTTCCTCTACTTTGTTCTAGCCGGAATAGCCTTTCTCCCTCAGCCTCTGTTTCACCTCTTTCGGTCCTCTCTCTCCTCTGTATATATTTTTTTACGTTGCTTCCCCCCTCCTTCTCGGTCACTCTTCTCTTCTCTTCTCCTTCGTTTTTTTTTGTGCTCTGTTTTCTGTTTCTTCTGTCTGTCTGTTTCTCTCTTCCTTTCTTTCAATCCAAAAAACCGTCCCTCCCTCTGTTTTTCATTCAATCTTATATAGGGGATGGAAGAGGTGAATCATTGCTTTCCTGCTCCGCTTTTCCTTTCTGCTGCGTTTTCTGTGTGCGCCGAAGTCTGCTCTGTTTTTTTGCGTTTCTGTCTCTATTTTCTGTGCTGTCCCGTCTGCTTTCTCTGCTGTGCCATTTCCTTCATGCATGCATGCGTCCTTAGTTCTGTTTCTTTTCTCCTGCCAGCCGAAAGTATATGCGTACGTGTTCTGGTTGTTTACTGTTCTTTCTGCTCTGTTTTGCTTCTCCTGCGTTTCGTGTCTGTTGCCTCTGGTTCTTTTAGCGTCTGCAGCTCATGTGTTCGTGCGTTCTGCTGTTTCTGTCCTTTTTCCTGCTGCATGGCCGAAAGTGTATGCTTATTTTTGTTTCTGCGCCTCTGTGCCTGTGTTTCTTCGCTGTTTCTGCATTTCTTTGCTGTTTTTGCATTTCGTGTTTGCTGTCTCTTTGCTTTTACTGCTGTCTGGCTGAGAGTGTATGCATGTGTGTACGTGTGTTTCATGTGTCCTGATGATGCTGCATGTATCTGTTCCTTCTTCTTCTTTTTCTCTTTTTTTATTCTTTAATGCCCTTTTTTATTAATTAGATTGAGGGGGAGAAAGAAAAGTTTAATTTTAAAACATATATTTTTAAATGAAAAACAAAAGATTTAAAAAAAATTTAAAATAGTTGAGTCTCAAATATTGATTCCCAATATCTTTGAATTCTTTTTGAAAATATAATCCTAAAAAAAAGGATTAAATTTTATTTTTGTATTTATTATATGTTTTGATTATTATTATTAAAAAAGAGTCCGGACAAAATAACACCAGCATGATAAATGGATAATAACAACATATAATATGAATATGGTGAACAAGTGGAGCTCAACATTGATGCACATATGTAGACTCATGACGGACCCACTTGTAAGGCTAACGATCCTGAAAATTTCATCTGCCCACTCCTAATTTTTTAAAAAATTATATTTGCCTCTCTTTAAAAATTTCACTCATCCTTACAAAAATTTATTTAACTCGAATCTTAGATGGCAATAATTTCTATAATGAAGGAAATAATATTTTGGGTAACAAAAACAAATAGTGATATAGATGCAATTTTTTCAAAAGCATTTTTATTTTTTTATGCCATTATATTCTTGTGTTTTATGATCTTTTCTTTTGTATTTAATACTTATTTTGAAAATCAAATGATAAATTTGCAAAATACATATTTATTAAATATAAGGAAAAATATCTATTTTACTAAAAATTATAACATTTATTATAAAATATTAAAAAAGTAAAAAGATAAGATATTATGTGGATAGAGGCAAAGGATTCAATACCTTCTTGTGTATTAAAAATATGAGTCCTCCACTTTTGTGAGGTGACAAAAGTGGGTAAGCATGCATTATTTGTAACTTGTAAGTGATGAATATTATTTCTATCTTTTATAATCTTTTATATTGTTAGACACTTTTTACATTTTATCACATGATTTCATTTTTAATTTTATTGCAGGTATATTTTTCACATATTTTAATAAGATTTTTTGGTCAAAGATTTTTTATAGTAAGATTTATGTATTGAAAAGATAAATATAAATTTGAAATTCAAATTTAAATTATTTTTATGGCTAAACAATATTCATTAAAAGAAATGTCCACGTCTTTTGTGCAAATGAGACTTGATGTGACACTCGCTTGTTGAACTACAGAAAAAGCATGAGTTGACAGAGAAACAACAGTGATCGGCTATCAACCACTGAAAAAATAATAATTGAAATTATGAGATAATTATCATATAATCATATAATAATAAAATGAGCGAAGCGTAATTGCACAAAAATTGATTAAATATTCGACCTTCGAATTAAAGAACCTCTGCCACCAGTTTCTTTTTACGATCTCGTCGCATTCTTTCCACAAATGTCCTTGTCACGGAAACTTCATGGTATTTCACAGCAGCCCCTTTACCTCAGCTTTACTACGTTTTATCCTGTAACTAATTTTAGAAATAATTTTATTATATTTAATCAATAAAACTGCGCCAATAGTTTTTCGCGCACTTGTTGAGTTTCAGAAACTGATTGGGTCACGTCACGTCACATGATTCAGAAAGCACTTAAAAACATTAAAAAACATTCGTACTATGAATTAATATTTTCTTTTCTATCATTTCATAAATTATTTCTGCGGATCTCACTAATATTAATATAAAAATAAAATAAATAAAAATTTGATACAAATGTGTAAAATTTTAATTATATCTTTATATAAATAATTTAAATAATGATATCATATCATGTTATATTTTTCATGCAAGGTAATCTTAAAAATTTTATTTAAAGAATTGCACAATAACTTATAAATAAAATCAAATAGACCATTTAAAATATGTTTTATAAATAAAACAAGAAGAAGTAATACTCACTCCCTCTATTAAAAATGTAAAGTATTTTTTGAAGAGTTGGATGCTTAAAAATATAAGACATTTTTAGTATTTTAAGGTGTAATCATTGGTTATTTTTTTTAAATGCCCCTATTAATAGTAACTTTATATTTATTATAGAATATTTAATAGGAATGAATATAAAAAATAAAATTAATTTAAAAGTAAATAACTATTTTATTAGAGGTAAGATTTGATTAAAAATATTTTATATTTTTTAACAAAAAGAGTATTATTTAACTCATCTTTTTCTGCTACTGTTCCGCTCCTCTCCATCCTTGGCAGTATCCTCTCCGTGTGAACTTTTTTAAGAATTTATAATTATAATTTTTCTCTTGCCGTGACATTAAATATTGTTTGAATCAAAATATAGGTAATTTTTTTCAAAAGCATATTTTATATTTACTTAATCCCTTGTGTTTAAGTGATCATGTTCCCTTCAATTGGAAAGCAGCTGTTGGTTATACCTCTATTTAAAATGTATTGAATTCTTTCGATTGTGAAATATGTGTGTGTGAATCCGATGAAAAAAATATTCAGAAGTGGCAGTTGAGATGTTGCACTGCTTAGAAAACACCGACATTGCATAGCATGTCTACATGGTAGTCGTTTCCCCATTTCAAGACTTTTTTACAATGTCTATCTTTCTTCCTTGACACATCTCTCTCTGTTTTTTTCCCCCCATTGTCTCCTTCCATCCTCGCCTTCATCATTTTTCTCCTAGCTTTTTCCTGTTAGTTAGCTTTTTAAAAAAAGAAAACGACAAAAAAAACTCCATAAAATATGTAAATAATAATAAAATTTTATAAAATGTCATAATTCTTTTTAAATATTTAGTAACCTTTCTGGCATTAATAATTTTTAATAAAATGACTGAAGTATCCCAAATTTAAAATAAAAGGCAGATGTCATTGATTACTTCGTTTGAGTTTTTGCCGCTTTTCTTCTTGCTAGACTATAAAGAAATAAACAATTATAATTTTTCATATAAAAAATTATAATTAACTGAAATCCAAGTATTGAAAATATTTATGATTATTTTAATTTCAATAATAATTATTTTTTAAAAAATAATTAAAATAAAATAAACAATTACTACGTTAGTTTAGACTAGAGATATTTCAGCAATTTCACCAAATATCATTTATAGTAGAAAGGCCCCAAGGTACTTGAGAATAATTATATATTTTGTAAGATTTTATCATCATTTATATATTTTAAGAGATTTGTCTGTCATTATCCTTTTTTTTTTAACCATCTTTGTTTTTCGAATTGATTTTTTTTCTTTGCTGACTTAATTACTTTCACCGCATCCTCTAGTACATTGATGTGGCCATGAATCTTTTGTCACTGACAACCAGTGACCATCGGTTTCGAACTTCCAACAACCACAATCCCACAAATCACCTTCACGTCTCTCGGCTACATGCTAGCTAGTTCTCGGTGTTCTTCTTTAGTTTCAGAGTTGCTGTGTTGGTGTAATCTTCACATTCTCAAACTCATTCCATTAGTTGATGATGCAATATAATATAATCAATCAACAATCATTGTCTTCGACACTCTGACAGTGACTTGTATATAAATCCACTGCCAGTTTCATCAAACTGCGCCTTCCCTTGTCTGTTCTTTTATTTTCGTGCTGTCGTTTTTTTTATCTGAATAATGTGTTGTCGTTTTACCGTACAATCAAATTGACTTTTTACTAAAAAAGAAAAAGTTGGTTGGTTTTCATGTTTAATATTATCAGGAAACTAATATATATTTGGGGATTTCCGTTTTTCTTTATTTCATATTATTTTTAAAATATCTGATATTATATATATGTTACGAGTTTGCCTTTTCCTTTTTCACATAATTTGATACATGTACGCTTTAACGTGTGTCCCCTTTTGGTCTCTGGACGTACATTGTGCACTAACTCACGTTACTTTTTAGAATTTATTTATTTATTATTTTAAATGGGCACAGCCACATGCGTCCCACGCAAAATATTAGTAAAGTTACCAGAAATTACTTGTTAGGACTGTCCGCTTGCGTACGTTCTGCTTAGCTTCTTACTAGTAGCTCAATCAATCGCATCAGAATTAGCAATATGTTCTTCAAAAAAAAAAACGACATTAATCAGGAAAGTAAAATTATATAGATTTTACTCAATAATTTAATAGTTTAAGGTGATGAATAAGTTTACCTTAGAGCCTGTTGTCTATAATTAAAGAGGAAAAACTTTTTGCCATAACGCCGCATTACACGTTAATTTGATTACATGCACGCATTATTTGTATTGATTTTTTTGAAATATTTATTTTGTTGATCATTGTAATTTATCATAACACCCTATCACAAGAGATTTCACAGTCTAATATATTCAGAAAACACTTGCGCAATGCACAAGTCTTCTTCCTCCGCCTCCAATTATTGTTTTTGTTATTGGCAATAAAAGAGCTGTTTATCTTCTGCCGATGTGCTCCAAACAACACGTGTTTAATTTAGACTGACTTACGTCGTGGTGTATTATAAATAACTTGTAGATGGACTCTTTTTCTCGAGCATGTAGTGGATTGATTGAGCTGGGAGACTTAGTCAGGTGAGAAATTTCATACCAATCAATGAGAATTGAGTCTAATATATAAAAAAAAAAAATAGTCCTCCAAAACATGATTAATCAGAGTTCCAACCCTTGTTGGAAAATGAAGGTATCTACATTTTTAGTATTTGACCGAACCCTAAATGATCAGGGACGTATGTCAAGGGCAAGAAGGGTCCCCCACAATTTGACTGGTTCTTTGGAGAATTTTAGAATTTTTTTATGCTTATACAAAATGTAAAAATTAGTGTTAGCCCCTATATTTCAAGTGGTTTTCATAGTATTCGTTTTTAGATTCATCCTCATCTCAAATGAAATTGTCTTTAATAAAAGAATATATATATATATATATATATAATACTCCTTTGATTCTATATATAAGTTATTTTTAATATGTTTTAACACCATTAAAAAATCTTAAAACTCATTAACTTTATTTAAAATTTAATAAGTTTTTAACTTTACTTCTATTAAATATACGTATTTTAATAACATATTTGCTTTCTTCAAAATTTAATGAAGGGTGAGAGAAAAAATTTATGATAAAAATTTAATGATATGATTTATAAATAAGATTAAAAAAATTATTCTTTCTCCATTTTATAAATAAAATTAAAAAAAGTAAAAAAAATTAATTAATTAATTATACGTGAAAAGGACGTGGGCACCATCCACACGATGATGAGAACAAAGAACTATGTACAACATGAGGTCAAAAATGAGGAGGGTGATGGAGAAACAAGTGTATTAAAGTCGATAGTTATATTGGGAATGAATTTTCCACACTTTCTTTGATTAGGAATTAATAATTAAAAATAATGAAGAAAAAAGACATTTGAAGTAACCAAAGCAAGACGCAGCTCACCAAAGAGCGAGTAGCACTTGTCGGGTACTCGCGAGGGTAAGGGATCCGAGGAGCAAGCACTTTTCCCCCATCAATGGTTTTGCATAATAAAACAGGCGTGTGACAGACGTCTTAATTTATCGCCTTCGTTTCGTGTCGTCGTAGCCGTATCGCGAAACGTGGGGATGGAAGCTTTCTTCTCTCCAAAATATCGTATATCTCGTCTTCTCGCCAGGCAACAAGCGCACGTCCTTTCACCGTGACGCAAGACATTTTAAACGGTTCCAATCACAACGCTTTTGTATTTATTTAGACTGCAAACAAAGACAATGAGGGCGCCGTTCAAATGGAAAGGCCTCCATCTTAAATAAAGTGAGACGTTCTCCCCATTTTACGTTCTTGCCCTTGATTTTATCACGGAATTGCTCCTCCCAAGTGGGAAATAATAAATATTAAAATACAGATATTCGTCGGCAAGCAAACAAATAAATAATATATATTTTATAAATAGAATGTGGTTCATAGTTCGCACTTAGTGAGGAAAAATAGTTTTTATAAATTTTATAGCATATATAGATATATAAGTTTGAGTTGATTTGGTTTAGTGAGAGCCGTTTAAATATAAACTTTTTGAACTTGGTTATTATATTTGTGCTGCTATGTTTATTATAATTATAATATATTATATAGGAAATATTGCTCGTAAGAAGTTTAAAGTGACCAGGTTACACTTTTTTTAATAATTTATAAGGTAAATATAACTTTTAATCTTTATATTTTACTTGCATTTTATTTTTGATTCCTATACTTTTTTTTGGTATTTTAAATTTCTACATTTTTTTATTATTTTTCATTCTTCTAGGAGTAAAGTATAGGGACCTTGAAACATTGTATGGAAACTCGAATCGGACCAATCGATGATCCGGTCTCTTTTTGGTTTAAGTTTTCACTTAAATTGGCCAATTACTAACCTGAGGTCAACCTAAGATAATCAGCTAACCCGGTAGCGGGGTTGCTGGGTCAGCCATGTCACTTTTTTATTTTTTTTAATTGTAAAAACTAAATAAAAAGTAAAAAATTCAACTTGAAAATTAAAAAAGCGAGGCAATGAGAGGCAAGGCAATTAAACTAGATTTTACTATCTGTAGTTTGAATTTCAAATAAAAAGCCTTAATTATAAGTTTGAACTTAAAAGACTCAGTATTCTTTTAAGTTAATTGTGCCTTAATTGTTTCAATCTTTTATTATTTGTTGTTGTTAATTTATCTAATTGTTGCTTAGCATTTATAAATTATGATTGTCATTGTTAATGATTTTAGTGTTAGTGATGATTGGTTTTGAACTTTATAATGATTGAAAGGCTGTAAATTATAATTGTAAGAATGAAAATTTAAAAAGTTACATTTTATTATTATTAGACTTTTAAGTGATTGTAATTCTATAATTATTATTGCATTTGTATCTTGTATTAGAGATTAATCTTAAATTTGCTCGAATATTTTCATAATTAATATCTTATTATTTAAATTATATTATTTTAATCATAATCGGTTTGCCATCCAAGTTGACCCCTGATTCAAGCTGAACCACTAACCCATAACCCATTAACTTGATAGGTTCAATAAATGGTCTGATTTTTAATACCTTACCTTGAAAGAACCCAAGATAATAAAAAATAAGAGTATAGAAATATAAAATATTAAAAAAATAAAATATAAATAAAATACAGGAATCAAAAATTATATTTGTCCTGATTTATTATAAATCAGTGTATTGTTCTCATTTTCAGCTTTGATAGATTGTTCAATTCAATTACATAGATTAGTTGCCTTGATTTTGACTCTCACCACGTGTCGTCTCCAGCAATCCAAATTAGGACAGGTAGAGGGGAATGGGATCCATCTAATAACAATATTAATTATATTTCACGTTTTTTATCGTTTAATTATCTGTTCACAAGTCACGATATCCTAATTCGGATTACGGTGGATTCTATGTTTTGTGTATACCAGGTTTGGACCCCCTCGAAATAACTTTTCTCCTTTTCTTTTCCTCATACCATCTCCATATATAATGATAAATGGATGGTTTAGATTTAATTTTTTTTATAAAATAATTATCATACGAAGAAACAAATAAATTTAAACTGTTAAAATTTAATCTGCACAATTTACAATTGTATAGAGTACTGTTATTAAAATTAATTATTTATTTATTTTACTGCATTTATAAATTGTGCATCTTATAAATTAAGGTGGAAGGAATGTATTCAGTTCATATTGATATTGTATATTATTATGGTTGAGAAGGTGTGTTTTGGATATCAATCGGGTCATATGATATTCTTTCTATCTCAAATTATAAAATATTTTTAGACAAAATTTTATAAACCAATAAACCTCATTAATACACTCAATAACATTATTTTTTTAAAATAAAAATATAAACTTTTGAAAATACTCATCATTTAATAAATTAAAAGGATAATATTAAAATTAGTACATTTAATGAAACTTTAATCTATTCAAAATGTCTTATATTTTATGACAAAGAAGCTCCTTCAAAAGTATTCTATAATTTAGGATAAAGGAAGTATTTGACAACAATTAATTAAATTTATAATTCAATCGCTGACAAGGGATATAACTGAATAGAATTAATTTTTATAATATATATTCCACCGTTTTTTTTTTCTCCTTGAACCAGTAGTCGTCTATTTATTTGTTATATTAGGAGAGCTCTTAAACTCTCCGTCTCTATTTGCACAGCCTGTTACTTTCTCCGATCCAATTTGGAGATCATCTTTAATACTTTTTTTGGTCTTATTTACAGGGTAGGGATGGAAGATTTTTTTTTAATTTTATTTATAAGTTATCTCATTATATTTTTAACGCAAATTTTTCCTTTCATCTTCCATTAAATGTTAGAAAAAAAATACTTCCTCCGATTTTTATTGTAAAACATTTTCAATTGTTTTGCCCATATTAAAAAAAAGTTAATTTTTTTCTTAACATTATAAAAAGTAAGATGTACTTTCATTTTTACTCCTGACTTTAAATAATAATATAATTACATTAAATACTTTCATGCTAATTAAAAAGGAGTAAAATTAGAAAAAAAATAGTTTAATTATTATAAAATGTTCTATATTTTAGATTAAAAATTATTTCTATAAGATGTCTTACAAACAAAATTAAAGAGAATATGTTGTTAAAATATATATATTTAATAGGGATAAATTTGAGAATTTGTTAAATTTAACAAAAAATTTAACAATTTTCTAATTTTGTTTCTATTAGATATATATATATATATATTAATAACACTTTGTTTCTCACCAATGTTGAATGAGTGATAAAATGAAAAATTATAATAAAAAATCAATAACACACCATATCAATATGACTATGAAATTTTCGCTCATGAAATTAAGCGCGAGGCCCAACTGGATTTTAAAAATAGATTCCACCAAAGAGATGGAAAGTAAGTATAAGAGAGAGTGAGGCACACACATGCACCGTTTCCCATTCTTAATGTAACACACTTTCTGAAAATTTATATCTGGTCTCTAATATAATATACCTTATAAAGCGAGTTACTTTAAAAAATGTCCCATATCCAATTGATTCATTTGAATGGTATATTTAACTTTAAGATTTAAATGTAAAATTAACAGTTTTACTTAATTGCATAGATTTTTTTTTGGGTGAAAGATCAAGAGTCTGAACAAATTTTAATCACTTTTTTAATTTACATGATTTAATTAAAAATTAAAATTATTTTATAAAGAGGATCGGATGA
Organism: Prosopis cineraria; assembly: GCF_029017545.1. NCBI lineage: Eukaryota > Viridiplantae > Streptophyta > Magnoliopsida > Fabales > Fabaceae > Prosopis > Prosopis cineraria. The sequence goes on from NW_026556838.1 coordinate 14,770, forward strand.
AGTGGGTGGGTGACACGTGTGTGTGTATGAGAGATTTGTATTCGTGGGATTGATTGATTGGAGAGAATGGGTGGCTAAAATTAGGAAAAAGAATAAAGCACGAAAATAAGGATTAAAATGCGAAGGAAAAGACACGGACACGGTGAGGGAGCTGTGAAAAGAAAAGAGAGGGAGAGGCTTTCAAAGTGGGGTCCTCCATGGTGTTGAAAATTCAAAGATCGGGAACGAAACGTTAAATTGAATTTTTATTTTGATGTCAATATTCGCCTCCCCACTAATTGCACGTCGCTTTCCTTCGGCGTTTCCTGGTTCCTTCATGCCCTCGTGGCACCCTATCATCCTGCCGTATCTTCCTCTTTTTTCTTATTTTTTTTCCTTTCTTTCACCATCCAGCCACAAGAATTTATTCCCGTTGTCCTCCAAAAACAAAAAAGGAAAGAAACAAACAAGAAAGAAAGAAAAGAAAAGAAAAGAAACTTCTAGCATGTACTGCTGCATTACATTTGTTTTTTGGTATTCTTTTCATTTAAAAATATTAAATATTTTTTAAAAAATAGATATTTAAAAATATAAAATATTTTTAATTTTTTAATGTATAATCATTACTTTTTTTAAAATTATTCCTATTGATAATAACTTTATATTTATTGTAGGGTATTTAATAGTAGTAAATATAAAAATAAAAAGTTAGTTTGAAAATAGGTAATTACTTTATTGAGGAGTGAAATTTAATTAAAAATATTTTTTATTTTTTAATGGAGGGAGTACTAGTTGATACGTTTTTAATGATAATTTTTAATGCATCTCACTTCAGAAAATCCAAATCCCTTCTTCTCGTTTAATGCTGTTAATTTAAAATATATTCTTTATTTTTCTAAAAAAAATAAAAACACTGGAATATCTTTTAGTTATAATATCGTGTTTTTTATTTGCTTTGATTTTTTTCCCCATTTGCTGACTGTGTGTGTCTCATCCATCGTGAATTTTTTTTCCTGTTGCGTCTATGCCTTTAAAAATGACAGAATAGTAAATTATGTGAATGCTATAAATTTTATAAATGAGAAAGAACAGTCCTTTTTTAATTAACACGAAAAGAAGGAATGATCCTTTTCCTTTTCCTTTTCCATGCTTCGCTGCCAGCAAAGGTACTAAATGATGTCGATATTTTTCTATTTCCTCAAAATATTTTCTTGATAATAATTAATAAAGTGTTGAACTTTGGCTAAAGTTCCTTGCCGAAAAAGCAAACTTTGTCTGAAACTAGGCATCTTCTTCCTCTTTTTAGTCTTTACTCACATTAATCGGTATATTTAAGATGAAAAATACTGATAAGTGATAAACAGTGAACTATTGCTAGGTACGTTAGTTATTTACTATAACCATTAGAAATTTAGGATCTTACTGATCTTATCAACGGCCAGCAATTTTACAATAAAAATGCAATTTTTAACTTCCATAAAAATGCATTAAATTCACGGATATATAGTTCAACGTCACATAATTTAAAGTCTTGGAGGCTTTTGTTCACCTGTCATATTTTCATTGGAACTTAACTTTAAAAATAAAAATTAAATCCAAGTTTAATTCAATCAGATTATCTAACTGCATGTGATCTTATCATTAAAATCTTCTCAACCCGCTAAACAATATAGAATGAGCGTCTGCAATTACTAGAGGAAAAAAAAAATTAATGTACAAGTAATCCAATAAAAAACTACGTTGTTCATGACTTAGCAACTATTCAGCTCTTTGATATTCTCTCAACCGTAATCTCGCATTTTACAGGACGATTTTTGAAGTGGTTTTGCATGCCAGAATATAACACGTTACGAGAGAAATAGGGTTTAATTAATAATAATTATTTTAGTATTGCTCCCCATCGTTTCATTCCTTAGATAAAATTCCTCCCTTGTCTCTAGTTAATTAAGGGTATTTTAAAAGTTTCAAAAATCTAAAATTATAAACTATGGAGTATATTTAACGAGTCTCATTAATATATATAATTTTATTCGAAAAATATTTTATAAATTAAGATAAATGGGGCAGTTGATTTTGAGAGCAACTGCACAATGTCAGTAACTTTTCAAATGTACCATGCTACCTCTATTCCTGTTACATGACGCTTTGTAAGATGATTTTTAGATCCTTAATGTAAGGTATTTGGAGAGTTATTTGTTATAATTTTTTAATTTCACACTTGTTGTTAATTTAATTTTATAATTCATCGTATACTATATATATCTATTTTTTAAATTTTAAAACATGTTTAATAAGTTACTCATAAGTTATTGTTAACTAATTTATGTGCTTAAAAATAGTTAAAATATTAATTTTTTAAATTTTTTTACATCTTTTCAATTGTGTCATTGAGTATGATAAATATAATATTTGGTTTATTCAAAATATCTTTATGAATTACTCAATAGAGTGATGGAGTGATTAGAAAAAAACATACAACACTTATCTAATATATTATATTTTGAATTAAGTAAAACTTCTAAAAATTGACTTATATTATAGTTTTAAGGGAGTAATTATTTTTTTAATTCTAATGAAGTAGTTGAAAACGTCTTGTAATAGGATTAAGAGGGAGTATAAAATAGTTTTCCTTTCAAAAAAAAAGAAAAATAAATACAATTATCAAATTAAAATTATAAACTATAAATTTTTTAAAGATTAATGCTTCACCTAATTTGTTTTCAAGGACCACGAAAAAATGATTAATCTTTGTATTGTGGTTTAAAGGGAGTATTTATCCAGTTTTTATTATAGGAACATTCTAAAAGAATTTTTTGATCTTTAATATCTTTTTTTTTACCAGCCTTTGGTCTTTAATATCAAAACACATGAAATATTATTTATTATCATTTTTTAAATTTATTCTTATTATAAATTTAATTTTTCTAGCCCATCATATGTTGTGTATCCCTCCCTTTTTATTTTTAACATGGGCAAAACTATAATTATTTTTATTTTAATACATGTTTAATGAATTAATTATATTTTTAAATTATAACAAAATAATTAAAAGTGTCTTATAATAAATATGAGGTAAAGTATTAGTATATTTTAAAAGAACACTGGTACATGCTTTTCTAATTTAAAAAGCGTAAGAAATTTGGTAAATATGTTTGTCGGCCATTGCTCGAAAATGTAACAAACAATTCAAAGGGTTAATTAACACACAAATCGGGCAGAATTATTGTCAAAATAAATTAATCAAGTGCACTGTGGACGACATTGACTGACGCAGAAGTGATCAACCATCAATATTATGGCTTTTGCGGATTAGTGCCCTCTGCGCCGTGAACTGTTTTTTTTTCCTCTTTTGGCCTGAAGTGAACTGTCTGAGTTGTTGTCCTTTATAACATGCGTGCCATCTCTTATCATTATTATTTTTAATAATAATATTAATATTCTAAATTTAGTTTAACAGTAAACATGGATTTTTGTTGTCGCACGTTGCAAGTGGATTTTTTTCCCCATTATAATGACATATAAATATACATGTTATGTTTTTTTTTTCTCATAAACATTTTCCTTCCTGGAGCCAAAAAAAAAGGTAGATTGAATATGCCACATTATTTATGATTTATCCAATTAAAATCTTTTGATTCATCCTAAAAATATTATGTGATATTATTTTAATTAATTTTATTTACAGAATGCAAATTTAATTTATTATCTCTTTATTTTTTTTACTATCATTAATGTTAGAATCCACTTATATTTAATGTCATTTGAATGTTATATTTTTATTAAATAGACTATAAATGAAGTGACGCATCTAGTCTTCCTAAAATTTTTTCTTGAAAGCAATATTGTTTTGCATATTATTTTTTACTCAAACACTTTATCATGTTCATGTATTTAATTGAACTTTTTTAAAATGCGCTGATTTTAAATTTTGTATTAAAAACTTGTGTTGATGTTGATATTTTTTAAAATAAATTCAAAACTAGAGCATAATATTTTTCGTTTTAGAAATAAAAATATGAGATCGTAATCCTAATTTCAATAAATTTTAGATCTGATAAAGATGTTAGATCCAAGATAGTCAGGCCGGCATGTTTAACGTCTAAAAAAAATATATAAATTGACTTTTTGTCTTCGCAAATCAGAATCGGCATATTCGCATATATCAGGCAGAGTCTAAAATGAGTTGTATTACTGATTCACTCGTTACAAACAAGCTCCCCATATGGCTGTATACATTGATCCGTAGCACGAGTTTTTTTTTTTTTTTTGAGCAAACGTAGCACGAGTATTTATTCATGATAAGAATATGTGTATTTTAACCAAATTTATGTGCGCGCGCCGCGTGGCCTAGGCGTGAATTGTTCTCAGCATATTGCCATCTTCGTCTTCTACCCCCCCCTCTCTAATTAGTACGAATTCTATCTTACGTCGTCGTAGACGTACTATACTATATCGAAATTCGTTCCTTCCTTCCTGATTGCCACGTCACTTCCTATATTAACGATACTTTTTTTGGGGCCAAATCCATGTTAACAATACTTAAGGAACTTAATTTCAAAAATAAAAAAGAGGAACTTAACGGTGTCGCCCGATACTCTCCGTGTCTCTTTTAATCAAGAAAAAAAAAAAAAACAGCAAAAAATCCTTAGCGCCGAGTTTGGGTGCGTGTGACCGAAGAAAAGAAAAACTACGGACAAAGTTGTGAGAAAAAATGACAAATCAAATAAGCGTTCATTGACTATTATATCATCGGACAGCAGGCGATGGATTGAAAAGCCGTTGCTGATAGCCGATGACACGTAAAACTTTTTTTTTTTTTAAGGATAATACTGAAAACCTTCATTCATGAAAGAATGTGCACCAGGAAAAAAAAAAACAAAACTAGAAGCAAGCAGCACCAGACCAAAATAATAATAAATAATAATAATAATAATAATAATAATAATAAAACCAAAGCAGAACCCACCGCCCTCACAAGTAACGGAAGGTTGATAATACAAATTTAAATCACTGTTAAAGCTAAAAGTTGACTTAGCTAAAAAATCAGTCATTTTATTGTTTTCTCTATAAAAAAAAAATTAAGTTGGATATCCTAATCTCTAATCAAAAGTTTATCGATGGAGTCGATTATTTGTTAAAAATGGTGGTAATTATAATTGTCCTTTGTGATTGCGAAGATAGTGCTCGCACAATCGTACAAGACCTTTACAACTCTAAAATCATTCTGCCAACAAATCTCAAGCCTTCAAAAATGTCAAAAACTTCAAAAATAATGGGTGGTGTTTGCCTCACTTTACAGTTAAAATCTAAGATTCAGTCCCCATTAGAGTCTCTCAACACGTTGCCACAAGCACTATTGCCATTCAAAAGTGTAGCACTATCGATCTACTTCTAATCACACAACATAAGAATTGATCCTTTGTTGGAAGTTAGCCTGTCTTGAGCCATCATCCAGTGATAATTGTGACTTCAAATCCATATTTGTAACAACCTTGAAAAATGTATTATCTCCCCTCCAATCATCATCTTCATGAAACACATGTCTACATCTATCTTTCTATATGTCCCAACAAATGTGGACAAATAAATTATCCTGTGGAACACTATAAATTAAAAATTTGCCTGCATCCGTCTTCATATTCCAGCTCATCCAATCTTGTTTGTTCAAGCCATTGAATTTATCCCACAGGCCTAGTCTAATGAATTGCTGGCACTAATGCCTAGTGTGTCTTCACTCTCGGAAGAGATACATCCCATCCTCTACCTTAGTGCATCAAAAGGGGCAAGGTTGTTCCACTGTCATTTCTCTTCTTTCTATTAAGGTTGTCGTATGGACTCTATCATACGCTATCGACCATGTAAGTGTCTTCATCTTCTCTAATATTCTCCATCTCCAAATGTTTCTCTATAGTGGTTCACGAATCTCATCGTTTCCTGCATTAAGAAAAGAATAACCAGATTTTACAAGATATATTCTGTGTCGAAAGGAAATAGCTAAAGGTGTTTATTTAAGTCTTATAATTAGTAGTGGATATTCTTTATTTAAGTCGAGATTATGTTAATTGCCTAACATTTCGATGGTAGCATGGTGCACTAAGTTTGATGGTTCTTTTTATATGAATATAACATTTTACTAATTGATCAGTACATTTGCAGAGAAAAGCAAATATATGAAAGACTAGTAGAAGGATAATATAATTAAACACCATTAACATCAACATATTATTTTTGCAATCGAGCTGAAGCGATCGATGATTTGTTTAGTGTGTCTGGAATGACATCTTCAGTTCCGTCATTACATAGAGCATAATTTAATCATAATATTTGTAGTGTTAATTAATCATGATTATTGCGTGGGCAATGACACATCCAAGGACGATGCGAATAGTCCACTCCTATTTTAAACACATGTACCCACTAATCCAATTCAAAGTCAACTATATATCTATTATAGCATTCCTTTATTTATCAGAAAAGAGCTATATTATTCCAACAGTATATTACATTAACAATTTTTTCTGCTAGTATCGCAAAAAATTATAATTGGTATTTCTTTTGCTTCAAGATCATTGCATGCACGACTCCCTCGACGCATTCATACAAAATAATCTAAAAAAAAATTATCCTTGCTGCTATCACTATTGTATTGAAAACACAACCGTGTTGTGTATATTAAGGGAGAACAATAGTTAAGTTCTCAATTTTTTTTATTTTTTATATCAAGGTGTATTTTTATCTTTGAATTATTTTTCAAAAAGTACTCAATGTCATTAACTATTTGCCATGATAAGTTTTCTCTTAAAATAATTAAAATATAAATACTAATCTTAGTTATAAACATGATTCTCAGTCATATTCTAAAAGATACATTTAAAACTGAAATTGCCTGAATTAATTTATTTTTTTGGATTTAACTGTTATCATCTCTAAAATAAATTCATTAATCCTGTCATTATCATAGAATAAACAGTATTAAAAAGTTTGTTTAAATTATATTTATTTATAATTTGGTCGGCGCAAAAGACACGTTCAGTGGGAGACGGGTCAACCGTCAATGGGCCGGTTTGCAAACGCTGGACCGTCTTCTACGCTGTTAGCATGAAGGCCGCATTTTCAAACTTTCATTCCTTTGTCTGGGCAGTCCACAGAGTTCTAGTCAGTAAACCCAAATCCCACGTGCAAAAGCAAAAGTCTAAATTTTGATGCCAACTCCCTTGTATTGTTAAATAATAATAATAATAATAATAATAATAATTATCAATTTTTATAATTTTATTAAATTTTATTAAATTTTATTTTTTATTTTTGTAGTTTTTTAATATTTTTAATTCTTATTGTTTCAGCAAGATTGGGTTATATTTGTTATTCAAATATTGAAAATACTGAAAAAAAATATAAGAATTAAAAGTAAAATTTAATAAAATTATAAAAATTAATGGTTATGTTTTCCATTATAAACTATGAATGTCAATTTTCATTTTTTCGTTCTGGGAATCCCACAGAGGGAAGGGAAAAAAAAAAAAGACCCGCACGTTTTTTTGCCGGAACCTCTACGTCCATAAAGGGTTACAAGTCTTCTGGTCAAAATAACAATAAAGAAACACAAATCTGCCCCATGTTTCAGATCTGTGTAATTTTCATGAAGACCGCAAATTTCATTGCTTCTCTTTCTTAAGACATGGGTGAATTATAGATCATTCTTGTATTGTTTCAAAACATAAGTCAGATTTGAGTATTATTAAGCGGAGTTATCTTGAAAGTGCATCAATATTATTATATTTTGCTATCATTTTTAGTTCATAAAGTCTTTGTGATAAAAAACATGATTATTAAAAAATCCAAAGAACTAATGGGATTGGATTTAGTGAAAAGGACCAGCCTTTCACAATATGATAAATTAAAGTTCAGGTTTTTATAAAGAGAGGTATCCATATCCGATACCTAACCGTAGCTCAATTGTTTCCAATAAAAAAAAATATGAACAGTGAAAAAGAGTTTGAGTTAATAGTAATAGTGACATAATTTTGATAAGAACCCAACGATATTTGAGTTGAATGGATGGGAATTGATCCCCCTTAAATAAGGTCAAAGTTTGAAAGTTCAAACTTTGAGTTAGAAAACAAAAAATCAGGTTGGGAATTTTCATTTCAATTTAATTTTGATAATGACAATTATAATCAAAGAGATCTCATTCTAACATGTATGGGATTTATTGTTTGCAATTAAGATATCATTTCTAGATTATTATTAAGTATCGCAAAATCAATTGAAGAAAACTCACATCATTTCATACAAAAAGTAGATAATAAATTGAACGGATTTAAAAAAGCTGAACAAATGATCAAATGCGTACCCTATCTGTATTAATTAGGATAATATGTTGAGATCTTAGTTCATGTTGTTGTACGTGACAAATTTTTTAAATTAATTTCAGTTTGTTGTTGAAATTTTGTTTCGCAAAGTTTTGATAAAAGATATTACTCATTCACCAGTAATAATTATTTTTAAAAATCACTACCCCAAAAACTAAAGTAAACAAAGTTTTGATGAAAATTATTTTTTATGGGGAAAATAAAAAGTATTTGTTTACTTTCGTTTTTGGGGGAGTGATTTTTATATATCAAAAGATTAATTTAATAACATTTAAGTTTCAAAAATTTTACTAAAAATAAATTTTAAATATCGATATAATTATAAATATAAAAATTTTAATTATAAATTAAGTACATGTGTGAGGCCCACAAATCGAAGTCTTTGGAGAAGCAACTCTTTAAGCAAATCATGTTTAAGGTGCATATACACACTTACTTCTTATATGCAGGTTGTATATCACCTTGTGTTTGGATTAATTTAACTAGCTAGGGAGTTAATTTAGCTTGATCAGAAATCTGAATTCAAACTTTGAGTATACAACAACAAGCCAATGACAAAATTATTGGTGAGAGGTATGCCCTCACTACAAAAATTTTGTTATCTAGAAACAAATTAAAATAATGCCAAAGGGTTAAAAAATGTTGCCAAAAAGTCTAAGAAACAATTTTTAAATACTTCTAATTTGAGTGTTTCCTATTGTTTTAGGCAGCATCTTTTTTATCTATGGTCACACCATTTGTAAAACCATTGTTTAAAATTATGTGAATCAACAACAATTTTTGAGAAACATATTGTAACACTTTTGAAATGTTATTTATCACATCAAATAGCCAACATTTAAGAATTACTCAAAATAGTTAAATAATAAAAATTTTAATATTCCTTTCTTCTAACTAGCTTTGAACTCTCAACCTGTTAAAATTAAAAGAATACGTGGCTCCAACTACTCTTTTAACTTAATTTTTTGATATATATATATATATAATTTTTAAATTAATTTTTTAATTTATTCAAATAATGAATTGAAAAATGAAGAGAATAAATAAATAAAATTTTATAGAAAAATTATAAAAATAAATTTTTATGTGTAGAAAATAATAAGTAACAATTCTTAAATGTTGTCAAAAAGAAGATCTATAAACAACATTTATATTCTTGTTGCTTATTAGAATAGGGAATTGTTTTTTTTTTTTTTGAGATACAAAGGCTTGAAAGGTAAAAATATAAACTTAGTTCTAAACATAAATAACACTCTCGATGAGTAATTTGTTTTTGGTTTTCAAGGAATCTTTCTGAACATCCCCATGGGACGAAGTGGACGAGAACTATTCCAGGCACATTAGAATAAGCATTCTTTGCCATATAATCAGTGCATATAACGGCCTCCTTGTTATAACAATGAAATGAAATGTCTCTTCCATCGTATAATAGCTCTTGAATCTCTAGCATAAGATTTCTCAAGAGATGATCCATTAAAAAATCTTGACTTAGGAGATTTAGAGCATCCAAAGAATGGGGAATAGTTTTGAAATATTTTCATTAAATATTCTTTATAGGCAAAAATTTTTATGTTGTTTATTCAAAAACTTTATTGCAACACTTGAGAATTATTGCCAAAATTTTGTTGCATAAAGTAGGGAAACAATATCAACATGTAAAAATTGTTGCTGGTGCTCACATTAGGTAGCACTTTTAGACAAAATTGTTAGAGCAAAAAATGTTGTAGTGCCTTAGAGATGCCGCTAATTTATTGTTGATTGGACTAGTTTAGCACAAAGATTCGACATATGGAGTGAAAGTACAAATAGTTCTTATAGTATTTCTAATTTGTAGTTGAGAATTCTTAATTTATAACTATCTAAATTAATATTTATATTATTTATCTTTAGAAACAAATTAAAATTATGAAAGATAACTATTTTTAAATAGAACTTTTAATATCTATTTCCATTCCTTCGTAATTTTTGACTAACCACTAGCTAACACCCAACAACTAACTTTTCGCATCTAATTGTTGTTTTCATTTCCCCTTATTTTTAATCATATTTTAATTTCAATTAATTTACTTTTTCAAAATACGTTCATTGGAGTAATATGATTCATGCCTCGCGATTAATGGTAGTTTTCTTGTTTGGAAAATTTTGAAGTCCTCTAAAAGATTGATGAGTAGGGAGAGAGAGAAAGAAGACAAAGGTGTTTAAAGGAACATAAAGAATATTGAAGTTAAAGATAATTCCATATTTATGGATTTAATTACAGTTGACATTGAGTCTGAAGGAAAGGTCAGGACTTGTTGAATTTAACTCGTTCTCTTTAGCAATTTGAGACGTTGAGCACACTCGAGGAAGTTTCTGCACAACCACACATTTCAACATTAATTAATTTATTTTAATCCGTTGAAATAAAAATATTAAAAAAATATACTCAAGGAGATACATTACCTGATTCATGACTAACTCATTTCGGATTACGTGCAAATTATTTGCATAGGAAATATAACGGATAGCAAGGGAAAAAATCTGAAATTAAAAGATAAAATAAAGTTCGAAATAATTAAATTAAAATTACATAAAATCAACAATCAGAATTAAAATTTTAAATAAAATCAAAACATTAAAAATACACTCTGACCTAGCTAATCTAAATTTATTTCATTTTTTCTGCAAAAAATAAGTTCATTACTATTGCTAATTGCGTGTGTTTGTCTGTATATAGTACCAATTAAAAAAAAATTAATTCAGGCTTAAGACTATCCATACTGCATCAATCAAAATATATATAACAAAAGAACATGATACATGTAAAATTTTCATTGATAGGGATACTTAATTACTGATTTACTGTCACCCTTAGACTCAAATTAATTAAACAATAGTTGGCTTTTATATTTTCATACTTTGATTTTGATCTTGTGTTTTCATGTTCAGTAAATCAGGTTCCCGTGAGAATATACTACTATACTACTTAAGCATTGAGTCCATAATCATAATTTGATAGAGTTTTTTATGTTAGCTATTGAAAGTATATATAATTCAATCCTCTTGTTTTATCCGGATTCAGTGCCAACTATAAAATTAAGCATGGACGGAGTTTACTAAACCAATGCGTAAAGAAAATAAGCAGACGCGCTTACTTCCATGGCAGATCCTCTGCAAGCAACCAGTCACCATCACTGTCCTGATAGACTAATAGATAACAGTCTGAATGGCGATGACCTGTTTTATATCATCAGTTCAATTGCAGTCACTATTTAATCCTTTCAAACACAACTTAATATTAGTTAATAGTTATTAGTGTGGGCTAAAGTAGATACATTTTCCAAACATGGCGATCAGGGTTTCCTTCAGCTTGTGAAAAGAATGATGCAAGCTGAGATCAATCTTTCGTCCAATTCCTTCTCCCTCCATCGTTACCTTCACGTACAACGCTTCAGATTCTCTGAGAGGATCCACAGAACCACGTTTATGACGAATCCCCACCATGCCATCGCCTTCAAACTGACGCTTCTTCCTCTGTGACATTATGGGTGGCCACCCTACTGCTGCAGATTCTCCACCATCATCCCCATCGTTTCTGATCGATTCATCCACATGCAAGTATCAGTGCGTGCGTGTATGTATTTATAAATATGTGTGCGCGTGTCTCTTCAGATCATTAAAAACCAAATTAATTGAAGTATTAGGGGATAAACGTACTTGGTGACAATGGAGCAGCTGGTATGGAGGTCGTCGTCGAGGTTGTCAGCTTCACGGGTAGGGGTTAAAGGAAGGAGAGGCAGTGTCGGAAGCAGACCGACGTCATGGTGGTGGTTGTCGTCTCTAAGTCTGCCATGGTGAAGGAGATCACTGAAACTACGTTTTCTGAGAGAGTGGGGAGAGAGATGATCAGAATCAGAGGCAGAAGAAGTACTGAGGGTTGGAAGAGAGAGGCCTAATTGAAGGTCCATGCAAGAAGAAAGAAGAAACAAACTATGTGAGAGAGGATTTAAGAGATGCGAGATTTCAGGGAGAATGGCTTTTAAACTTAACAGAGAAAGAGGGAGGGAACAGGACGTTGAAGTGTCATTGTCCATGTAGGGCTTTGAGCCGACCGAAGTGTCTGCTTGACCTTGAAGCTTCAATATTTGTTTTCTGATTTTCCTCAGCAAAATTAAATAACAATCAAAATAAATATAAAATTAATGATATTGATAGTTCGCAAAGCCTGTGATCCAACCCCAGAATCACAAGCAATTCGTGCTCTTGTTCGCTCTACGCAAGAAAATGTTTCCCAACTAGATACCTTGATTAAGAAATCAGGGTTTTTTTTTTAAAAAGAAAAGGTAGACAAATAATGATAAAAACTATTTCCTTCATCCTAAATTATATAACACTTTTATATAAAATTATTTTTGTCAATAAAACTTATTAAATACATTCCACAACTTTATTTTTTAAAAAATAAAATTATAAACTTCTACCGCCCTTCATTTAATGTTTCATTCATGAAAGAATATTAAAGAGAGAGAATATGATAAGAAAGATAATATTAAAAAAGTATCATTAGTAAAATTTTATTAAAAAATTAATAAAAAAGACCTTGTTGAAAGGAAAATTAGTCATAAGGACCAAACACAATATAATATTACAAATGACCATAAAGTACCCCTTTCTTTAAACCAATGAAATTGAAAAAAAGAAAATAAAAGTTACATATTCAACACATGCACTCCAAACCAAAACTTTTACACCCCCATCTAGAAATCTTGCATCTCAAGTCAGAAGTCTTGTACCCAACCCAAAGGCCTTGCACCCCAAGTCAAAAGCCTTTGTTTGGGGTGCAAGTGTTGAACAAACAGTTTTTATTTTTTTTTTCAATTTTATTGGTTTAAAGAGAGGGATATTTTGGTTATTTGTACATATTTTTTAATGAATAAATATTACATTTGGTCTTTGGGACTAATTTTTCTTTCAACAAGGTTCTTTTTACCAATTTTTTCAATCTATTTTTATTAAAGTATTTTATATTTTAAAATGTTAATTTTTTTAAAAATATTTTATAGTTTGAGATGGAGACAGTAAAAGGATGACAGTGTGTGTGCAGGTACACATCTTTTGTCCCCTTATTTTTATTTTTTTTAATATTGTAAACTTATAGTTTAAAAATTCAAAATTTTGAAAATCCATCCTTACCTTTATTTAGTAGTGAAAAAGAATAAATTTTTATAATTAGTACAGTACAAGAACATATCAAATCAATGCACAAATAGTAAGATACAGGCAAATTTAATTTTCTTTCCACTAACTTTCATTTTAACCATGATACAGTATGTATGGAGTTTAAGATAAGTTTCATAGTTTATTATTTACCAATTAGGTGATTTCTTGTACTTTCTCTGATTTTAAATATAGCTCTCAATTTTTTAGACATATAAATTAAACAGTGATTGAGGAAACAATTTTTTTTTTACATTTTATTATACATCGCTTGATATTGATGCGCACAGTGCACTAATTAGAAAGAAAATTCCAAAAATATCTCCGAGACCAAAATGTATGTACATAACAACTTTGCAAGTTACAAATCCGGCTTTAGGTATTTGTCGATGATGGTCACCTTATATAAGTCCTTGATGGATTCTTCAAGGAAATATACAATTTAGCAGCAAGATCAAAGCATGCGCTTGGGATTCTGGGAGAACTTTCATGCAGGATAATATAAGCCCTTGATAGATTCTTGATCTCTGAGACGCACAATAATAATTAATAATAATGAACAATATAGAATAACATGGATCTCATACACGTGTTAGTGTCAAAATCAGACACAGAGACAGTGGGAACCAAAGGTGGACAAGAGTAACCGACAATTAGAGATTCATGATCCAAACTTGCCCTATCGGCCCCAAGGAAATGATCCAAAAAACATCAACACATTCAATAAAGTAACACAGCATAGGTTCCCCATATGATTTCTTGTTTTCTGGGTCCTGATTGTGCTACTTGTTTGAATCTTGTTTATGTGTCGCACACTTCAGCTTCATGACTTTCCAATCTAATACTTGATTGATATTTTCTTTGAATTGCTGTAAGAAGGATTTGAAGTGTAGCAGTAAACTAGTAAGCATACTCATCTTTACCAATATATGGGGTAATTGAAGAAATTTTTTTGACAACGAGTCAAGATTAATACCAATATATACAATAATTTAGAAAAATTCAACCGTCTGAAGAAAAAACAATTTGAGACTCGAGTTTACCCGGCTCACTTCAAATTTAGTTCCTAGGACTTCTGTATTTCTTGTTAGTGCAACCCTCGTACTTGCCATAGATCTATTAATGCAACTCGATTTCTCAGTGATCTGAGCTCCATTTTACAAGTTTAGTTTCGGTAATTTAAGAGAATTGAGGTAAAAGATCTTGAGATTCATAATGCTTTGATTGAAGACCAGTTTCTCCGGCACACTTGATGCGTGCTTGAGGTGCTACACCGGTTTCAGACCTAACAAATCTTCATTTACTGTGAATTTCAGTATTTCACAAAACCATGGGTCTGAATGTACTTTACAGGCTATTAGGGCGAACCCCAGAGAGAGAGAGAGAGAGAGAGAGAGGTTAAAAAAGTGAGTTGATTAAAGCAATAAAAAAGGAATTAATAGAAGATGGCCCCGGCAGGAAGCCAGGGTCCAAACACGGCGGCCACGAAACAAGACTCAGATTTCAGAAAGAGTTGGTGTCAGCGATTGGCAGGAAGAAATGAAAGGCACGCGGATTCCACGTGATCCCATCCCCACTCCAACCCAACAACCTCACGACCCACCTGGAGCGCTGTAGCTATCCCATGCCCTCTCTCTCTCTCTCTCTCTCTCGCCCCCCCCCCCCCCAAATTCTTCTTCGTCCAGTGGTATGCATGACACGAGAGACCCAGTTAACACCGACTTGGAAGCCCACGTGTCCCAATGGTCCAACTTCACAGGGCACAGGACCACCTTGTCTTCGAACTCATACTAAGTGTTTCTATGTATATAAGCTCCCTTCCTTTTGGGTGGTTGAGATTTGTAGGCGAGTCGCCATCAAAGCTTCCGTGTTAATCACAACAGTGTTGGTTCATCTCAGAGTCCTCCCTGTGTTTTGTGGTTGTGTTGGCTGTCTCTGTTTTTAGGTCAAATGGAGAGAATTATCAACGCATAACAAACACTGATAGGAAGCACTCAATGCATTTTGCCCCATTTTCAATTGCTTTTGAAAGTATTATTTATTGATGATTGGTTGGGTCGTGGGTCGTGGGTCCCCACTGATTGCCAATTTCTTCGCCAAGCAACTTTCATTTGCAGACACGGAAGAGTTGGGGATGGAAAGTGACGTACATATATAAGTATTCAATCAAAAGTTTTTTTGTGTAGTTTTTGGCCAAATCATTAATTTTTAACAAATGGTTCGGTTCTCTATAAAAGGGCAATGTTGGTTCTGAAGTTGGCTTGGTTAGACCACCAGGTCAAGGTTATGCCTAACCTTTATACATGCATTATTACTTTGCATTTCATGAATTTGGTTTCAGCATGAACATACAAGTATAATTTTTGTTTTGTTATAAAAGTATATTAA